>NC_065542.1:41116798-41421083 GCF_932294415.1 Quercus robur
ACATCGTGTGTTGTCCTTGTGTTTGTATCTCTCTTCCCTTAATCTTTGCCATTTAATTTCTGCTATGGATGTGATTTTATTTGGTTTAGATTGTTTATCAATTCTGTATTAAGCTTATTTATGTTCCGCACACTTATTGTTTGTCATAAAGCTTGAATTGGTAATTTTATTATTGGGGATCTAAACGTTCATAGTGTTTTATACACTATTTGAACTTTCAGTTTCAATTGTAATTTCAATATTATCTTGCTCCATCTTTGGGTGGGAAAACAAAAACAAAAAAAAAAAATTATTTTATTTTATGCATAATAATAGAGGTTTTGACATTAGTGTCAATCATTCACTATGGATCAACCTCAGATTCACTGAGATATTATTGTGTGTGAATAATCTGCACTTGGGTTTGAATTAACCTAGTCGCACCAATGACCAAAAATTTGGAATGGAAGAAGTCTAAATTTACTCTTATATCTTTATTACATAATATATAAGAAATAATTTCTTTGAACTTGTTAAATAACAAAAATATTACTTATTATCAATTAAAATCAATAAAATAACATCTTATAAAACTGAACCCTTATTATTATTATTATTATTATTATTATTATATAAAACAATTAGGTGAACCTGAATGGTCATGTTAGTTTAAAATATATATATATATATATATATATATATATATATAACAATTAGGTGAACTTGAATGGTCATATTAGTTCAAATAAAATAAAAAAGAAGGAAGAAATAGGACATGTTTAGTTGGGTAGAGAGGAAGATTTGTGGAATGTAATGGATGTTGGGAATAATATACAAAGTAATAAAGGAAGAATAAGGATAACACAAAAGACAAACAGAAATAGAAAACTTGGAGGTACAAAATTGTTATCCTTAAACAATATTTGCCCCCAAACTCTTGTTGCCAAAAGGTTATCGCAAACTTATTCCCAAGATATACAACCAAGTTTTTGGGTTTTACAGATAGCAATTTTAGAGAATAACCATAGGATTTTTTTTGTTTCTCTCTATTTATATCCATAGGGTTATATTTTATCAAAAAACACGTATGGAGAGTCAAAATATTTTATAAAACCATTCACAAGGCTTGTTGAAACATCTTTAAGCATTCAGAATAGTTACTAGAAAATTCTAAAGAAAACTTAGTTTTATGAGTTTTGATCAGTCGAGAGTTTCTTTCGATCAATCAAATAGGAATCGAATAGCGATCAAATCATCCAGAGACTATGATTATTTTCTTCATAATTTCGATCAATCGAGCAAAAGTTTCGGCCGATCGAAAATCCTTTAGTTCGAATGTCACTTAGAAAATTTCAAAACTTGAATTTTCACTTTATGAAACAATACTCTCAAAACTCAAACATCATTATTACAACTTATCCATATATATACCTATATATACAATAGTGGAAAGAGGAAGAAAAAGATAAAGGAAGAAGTGTGCGGTTGGAAAGATACATTTTGGTAGGTCTAGAAAGAAAATACCCAAACCTCACCAAAATCTCACACATTTTTTCCTCACAAAACCAAACAAGCAAACACCCAAAAATATGTATTATTTTCTCTCCACTTTTTTTCCCCATTTTCTATCCCCAAAATCACCCCCAATCAAATGGAGCCTAAAATTGATGGTCATTCCTAAGCATTATATTAAAGGACATTTAAGGAGAGGGGGCGGGAGGATGCGAAAGTTAAATTAGAAATAAATTTACAAAGAAAAAAGTTTTGGTTAGAAAAGCAACTAGAAGTAAAATTTTATAGTTTGAATTGAATATTGCAATTTTTAAATGCTGAAAATCATTTATTTGTTAAAACTTAGTGGAAAGAGAAAGAAAGAGATTAAGGAAGAAGTGTATGGTTACTAGGGTAGTTGCATGTTATAAATATGGGTAGAAAAATAGAAGTCGCGGACTGAAGTATTGTCCATAAAATCACTCTAGTTTTGTTTTTTTTTTTTTTTCGTTTTTTTTTTTTTTCTTCTCTGAATTGAAAAGATTACATTTTGGTGGGTTCAGGGAAAAACACCTGAATCCCACCAAAATCGCACACATATTTTTTCCTCCCAAACAAACTCCCGAAAATATTTTTTTTCTCCATTTTTCTATCCCACCAAATCATCCCAACCAAATAGTCTAAAACTGTTAGTCATTCCTAAACATTTTAACATTATATTAAAAGACTTTCAAGAGAGGGGAGGGGGGATGCGAAATCAAGTTAGAAAAAAAAAAGTTTCTATAAAATTAAAAAAAAAAATTAAAATTTAAAGAAATCCAAGGCAAAGCATTATCTGTTCAACATATACTACTGTAAACGTCCAAAGATTGTGTTTGTTAGGCAAAGGACAAGAGTGGGTATCCCATTATCTATTGGACTCTTTGTCCAACTTACGTATATAGCCTTTACATTTTTATAATCATAGGCATCTGATTTACCAGTTCATTCAACATACGCATATAGTACCATTCTTTTTCTATATATATGACCACTTCGAAGCCCTCAACTTGTAACCAATTCCATTTCCATAATCCAAAATCCACCACCCCTAGGATGGAACTCACTTCTAGTGTTCGAAAACTTGCTCCAGGAGATCCAGGAGTTGAATTGGACTATGACAGAGACAAGGAAGTAAAGGAGTTTGATGAAACAAAAGCTGGAATTAATGGACTAGCTAGTAGACTCTGGAGTGACCAAGGTCCCAAGGTTCCTCATCCATCCACCAGAGAGCCTTCCAATGCTATCTCCGGCCACTACCCAATTCGAAGTTCCAGTGATAGATCTCCAAGGCTTTGAACAAAGTTGCCGGCGGATGGAGATAGTTGATGAAATACGTAAAGCATCAGAAACATGGGGTTTCTTTCAAATGATTAATCATGGAGTTCCAGTTAGTGTTTTGGACAAAATGTTAGAAGCGGTTCGACAATTCCATGACCAACCAAAGAAAGAGGAGATGGAGTGGTACTCACGTGATTTCATGCAAAGAGTTAAGTATTACAGCAATATGGATCTCCTAGTGTCCAAACAAGCAAGTTGGAGGGATTCAATTGCATTTAATTTCGAAGATGGTCCCCTAAACCCTGAAGCACTTCCCCTAGTAATAGTATGCAGGTACTAATAATACTACTAGTACTAGCTAGTGAAAATGAATTGAAAAAGACATGCAATATATATACCGTCAATGAAAAATGACCTAACATTATGAGTTATTTTTCAGGGAGGCTGTAAGTGACTATCAGAGGCTTTGGGGCTTAACACTGACTACCTAGAAAACATAGAATGCATGAAATATGAATGGTTGGTGGGCCAGTATTACCCGCTTTGTCCTGAACCGGAGTTGACCCTTGGCACAGCAAAGCATGTAGACCCATCCTCTCTAACATTACTCTTGCAAGACAATATTGGTGGCCTGCAGGTCCTCCAGTGCAAGGAGCATTAGTAGCCAACATTGGTGACTTTATGCAGGTAGAGTTGTTCTGTTCACATACTTCTTTATCCAGTCAAGTAACAGCTTTATTATATGTTCTATTAATAAAGTCTTTCGAGCGAACAAAGTGTGATGAGTATCTTTTTGGTTTGTAACCCAATATCCTTGGTTAGGATTAATGGACTCCTGCACACATATTTAAGCTATACTAACGAGGGACGAGGGGGTTGGGAAATAATTTGACTATTAGACTTTTGACATTAAATATCAACTTCCTATGAATTGAAAATTGTCATTCATTGGTCAACCTCAAAACAATTATGTTCACTAAATAAACTAATAAAGCTTTTACCATATTCATCCTTGTCTTGAATTAGATGTCATCTTTATTTTTTTAATAAAATATTCTAATAATTACATCAATAGGAGAAAGGGGATTTAAATTCTAGTTTTCCTCATAAAAAGTGTAGATAATATCACCAAGCTACAAGATTTTTGGCATTAAATACCAACTTTTATTAAACTGAAAATTTTCAGTCTTTGGTTAACCTCAAAACACTTATGTCCCCTAAATAAACTAATAAATTCTTTCACTGACATAAAGAAATAAATTGGAAAATGGTTAAAGTTTAAACTGTAAAATACTATTTACCCAATAAATTTACGTCTAGAATTAATTGTATTAACCGTTAAAGTTTAAATTATATAAGAAAATTTGATCCAGATGATCAATTTGACAATTCTCATTTATTTTCTCATAAATATGTCACTCCTTATTTATTTTTCTATGTTGTTAAAATAAAAAATCTCACCAAATATTAATGTAAGTTTTGTTAAAAAAAAAAAAAAAACATATATAAGATAACGAACCTAGAACTGTAAAAAAAATAGGAGAAAGTAGAAAAATGCAAAAGGGAAAAGCCAATAAAAACTTGGAGAATGTATCATATGCAATAAGAATGGCCATTGAGCCCCTACCCTGAGAAGGTATCTTATGCAATAAGATATATGCACCATCTTCTTTTTCTTTTTTCTTTTTTCTTTTTTTTTTTTTTTTTTTTTTTTGGGTGCAATGTTTGAATCATACAGTTGTTATATATGCATCATTCTTTTTATAACACATGAATTCCACATGACTATAGAATTCAACATCATGCTTTGAAAGAGATGGTGCGTACATCCAATAATATAATAGAGGCAAATACTTTGCTTGAATGCTATTACTTTTTCCTTTTCTTTTTTTTAATATAAATGTATAATCCATTTTACATCGCAATCTTGGGTCCTGTTTGGTACACAATTTTGAACATATGTTTTTAATAACAACATTATACGTATTTCTACATATTTTTTCACCTACATGTATTTTTAAAAAAACTGAAAACTATTGTTTAAATACACGTCCCAAACAGACCCTTATTCTCTTTTGAAAAATTTTGTAGCTAATCACCAACGACAAGTTCAGAAGCGTGGAGCATAGCGTACTGGCTAGACGTATTGGGCACAGAATTTCAGTTGCATCATGCATGCTTTTACAATCTAACTACTGCACGAAAATTTGGGCCATTAATGGAGTTTCTATCTGACAACAACCCACCCATATACAGGGAAACTCATTTTTATGAATACGCTGCGCCTGCGCACTTTGGATCAAAGGGACTGGATGGCAACTCAGCCCTTGCTCATTTTAAAATCTAACCTATGCTATCTCAAGAAAATGGCTGCATAATTAATTCACACAACATCTGCCCATATCAGCTATAGTAATAATTAATACTGGAAATATATAGAAAGCAACTTCCTTGGACTAGCATGCATAAATATTCTGTTCTGTGGTTTTTTTTTTTTTTCCTTTTCGTTTTCCCAATATAAAATAAGACCTTTCACAAAAGTTAATGACCTGTGCATACTGCATAGTACCTCTACAAGCATCTGCCCATTCTTGTTAAGATTCTCTACTATTATTGAACCATGTTCAGATCTATAGCATGCTACCATACCTGGTTCCTTGTTACGCAACTGCAAATTCAGCCGTAATATATAAGAAGAAAGAGAGTGATATATAATATAAGTTGTCAAACATTAAAACTTTCTCATAGGCAGTAGAACTCAAAAATCCAAGTTGGATAATATAAATTTGAAGGCTGGCTGTTTGTTACATAGCAGAAAGTTGGGAAACGTATATCGGTATATGTATTATGTAACACTCAATTTCTCCACGTACGAGTACGACAGTGATTATTTACAAGCATTTGATTATACTTCCAATCATAAGTAATCATCATCCACCAAGCCCGGTCTAGATAGAAGATACTTGACACATGCATTGGATGCCTAAGCCTTTACCTTCAAATTGGCACATTTATTTATCTTGTCAGCGTGCTTAGTTATGCTTTGCAGAATGCACGTGCTTGATTGTGCGTTCCAGCAGTGAATCAATACCTCGCTGTGCAATGCTCCCGAAAATTTCATCACAATATTCATAAATAACTGCAACTATCGCCAGACCAAAGCTCAGCAGGCAGAACAGATTGCAAGAAAGTTACCTTTGATCGTTGGGCACCAGATCCCACAGCTCCTTAATACGATCTTGGATCAATTGTCTGTCCCTGGGCCTAGGCCTACAATTTTCACCAGGCCTGGCTCTTTTTCTGTTGTTCTTAGCTGGTTCTGATGAATTCTCCAGCTGCTTACTACGTGGACATTTTGATGAAAAACCCGTAGACATCCCGTTCTGCAACTTGCAATTAACCTCACATATGGGGTAAAATGGTAATTTCATGCCAGGGATAAGACTGTAATTTTGGCCATTTTATTCCCAACTACTTTAGACAAAATAAATCTCGAAGTCATAACAATTAAAACGATAGCACACATGCCCCAATCGAACCACCAAATTGAAAGATATTGTCAAATCACGTTTTAGCACGTAAAGATGTATCTGCATAAATTGGGCCCAACCATGTGAGATTGTGAACAATCAATTTTAATTGATCCATTTTAAGTCTAATATAAAATTCCATTTGATGGTTAAACATTAAAATTCCTTAATTTTGGTTTGAATAGATTATAATTGATTGGTAATTATAATTAATTTGAGGGAATTGGGGTTTATTAATACCTTATTAGAGATTAATTGGGTTAAAATACGGAAGAAAATCAAGATAAATAAGTATGACTAGAGAAAAAAAAAATGAATTAATTGCGTCATTACAAAATCCAAGTGACAATTCGTAGATAAAAATAAAATGGGGATCCAAATGTCAATCGACACTTGGACCCAATAGATTTTGATTTTCAAATTTGTGGCTCCATCTTTTACCTCAATTCTCACTAACCCCAACTTTAATGCATTCCCTCTCCAGAATCTTCTCTCCTCCACAGTAAATAGACCTCTCCAAACCATTCTTATCCATGAACACTTCATAAACTAGAGTCGTGTTTATGTAATTTTCAATTTCTAGAATTTATCTAGAATCAAAGCCATGTACATTTCTTTAGATTGTATATTGGACCAAAGCAATGTAAAACCCTAGGTACGTTCAAATTGATGTACAAATTTTCAATCAATAAAATGATATATTTTTCATGTGGTTTTCTTTTTTTTCTTTTCTGTTTAAATAAAATAGGTGACAACTCCAATGTAAAACCCTTAACCTAGGGGGAAATGTATAATCAATCAAACCGCCATTTTGAGATATACTAACATGACTCCACTCGTTCACACAAGTTTAACCCAACTTTGATTAGGTGAGTTGGGGGCGCGGTCTCTCACAAAAACTCGTTGGAATATTGCCCCCACAAACCCCTGATGAGCTGAAGCAGTGCTGTTAATCATCCCTTACAAGAGTGAATTGCTCAAATGAATACGCTACTCACGTAATAATATGCTTATAGTATGGCTAGAAGGATTTGGATTGACTTTTGTTGTTAATAGAGACTGCAATAGTTTATAGAATGGTTTCTCACTTTTAAAATTGTTAAGTCTTGTAGTGTTGGCTAATTTCATGTAAAATTTGATTGTATTTAGGGTTTCAAAATTTCATTGTTTCATGTAATTTTGTGGGCTTCTACTTGTATTGGGCTTGTATAGTTAAGTGGTCAAAATGCAAAAAATGGAGGACAACTGAAGTGGATTTCACTCCTACAAACTGCAAAGTCCAAAGATGAACTAAGATACAAACTTTAGGTTTGAAATTCTGCTGGATAATGAGTTCGCCCTTTATTCATATCATGTTCGTAGGTATGAACTTGACTGAACCCTAATAATTATATTATGAAATATTCTTTGCTATTACGGCCCCTTTGCCTACCTAGCTATTTAAGCCCCATTTCACATGAATTTGCAAGACCTAATTCCCATTTGAAGATTTGGAGAGAAACTATAAAGCCTAAAGAAAAACCCAGACCTATCTCTATATTTTCTTCCTTTCATTATTGCCAAATCCTAAGGAGGAGATTAAATCCATCATATATATATATAAACAAATCTTCAGAGTTATTGTGTTGATTGGAGCTTGGGAAGCATCAGAGTCACCACAAAACAACCAAGGAGACTTGGAGATTGTAATTGGAGCTCAATTACAAATCCGGTGATTAGAGAGAGAAAGGACTCGAGGAGTCGGTTGTGAGTAGAAGCTTAAAGGGCTTGTGTATATTGTTTACTTCTTAGCTTGGAGGCTTTGTATGTAAGATGTACTGAAACTATTTCTTCTAGTGGATCATTTTCAGTGATGAGCTCGCAAAGAGGTTTTATACTCGGTACTCGGATTTTTCTCTTCAAGAACACATCTGTGTATTATTGTGATTGTAATTTTCTGTGGTTGTATTGTTATAGATATTATTCCATGCATGCTTATGTTAATTGTGATTCATGAGCACAATTAGGCCTTAAATTGTTAAATTATCCTAAAATTAACTAAGCCCTAATTAATTTAGGGTCTAAACATATAGAGTTGTTGTAACTCTCAAACATCAATACCACTTTGGCAAACATTGGCCACTACAACTTCTAGAAGATTATCAGGTGAGACTCAGATGTCAACTGGCTAATGCTCATTCCACTGGCATCACAAGAGCTGTTCTATCTTTAGTCTTCTCACCTTGCCAATCAAAATAATCTCTCTTTTTCAGTAAAGCTGGTCCGAGAGACACACAGAAGCTCACATCCAGCAGGGAAATTCAAAGATGGGTTCAATATATCCATGTGACTTAATTGACTCAGTTTGAAAGTCCAGTTTCTCCAAATCTATATGGACTTTAATTAATGTCAAAGGATTCAGGTTTCTGCAACAGACCATTTTCATGAAAGCAACTCCAACCTTATCAGCTGGAAGTATATATAACATCATGTAAGTTAAGAACTTCAGTAGCATAGTTGTGTGAGAATGAATTAGCATTGGATTCCGAACACTACAACCCCGTATCTTTGCAGCCGCTAGTCTCCCCTGCATGCACATTTCCAAATTGAAAATTATTAGATTTTGACAAATGCAATTTTGCACTTTTCATCACCTCCTTCAGTGGACAACTCTACTCAAGCCCCCATGCTTGTTGGCCTCTTTTAACTTCCTTTTTCTGATAAAAATCATGCGGTGGAACTGGAAAAGCAAAGGAACTATCACTGTATTTCCCAAAATATGGAAACATACATCGATTTGGCCTTTCTTTGTCTATGGCTTTATCTAAATTGCGTTAAGCCATCAGGAACATCTCTTGATCATGCGTAATAACGTCTTATTCATTCATACTACATTGTATATGACTAGGAACATTCTCTATCTATGGAAGAATCTTGGAGAGCCAAAAAGAAGCATCAGGCCATGTGGCCGTCTTAATTGCATCTTGACCTTTTTTTCTTTTCTTTTTTTTTGGAAAATTCTGTTGTACATATACCTGCATTTACACACTATCAACATGCGATATTAAGTCACATTTTCAAGTGTAATGTGGCTCAAAATCATGATTTTAGTTGTTTTGGGCAGTACACCTTGTGTACAACATTTTTTTTTTTTTTTTTCATTATCTAATCTTCCTACTACTTTGTATATGACTAGAAACATGCTCTATAGAAAATTCTTGACGAGTCAAAAAGATATCTCCACTCAAGCTTCAGGCCACGTGGCCCTGTTCCATCTTTACCATTTATTTATTTATTTTCATTTATCTAGATAGGCATGTGTACACATGTATTACAAATTATTATTGGCTGGACTTTGATATTTTTTTTAAAACTCTTTACTCTTAATAAGTTATTATATATGCTTTGAACAAAACATATATAAACAATAATACATACATTGCAATAATAACCCCGAAACCCACACAAGTATTTAGTGATACCGAAGCATTTTATTTCCCTGTTGCACTGAAATGGTTTCCAGTCCCCGGTACATTATTAATTTCTTTACGTAACACTAATCAAAGTCAATAATGGTATCAAGAAGTGGGACTTCATCGTTTTTAACTTTAATTAGTAGCAAATGCACGCGATGCTTGAAAATATATAATTATTTTATAATGTGGTATAATATATGATTTATTCTTTAAAATTTACTGAAGATAATTTTTCTCCTCAAAAATTGAACTATTTTTAAAAGTATTTTCTATCTTTATCTCTACAAATATATCATTCTATTATTTCAGGTTTTTTTTTTTTTTTTGGGTTAAAAAACTTTGGTGTATTTGATTGATATTATTTTTTTTTTCAAGTGGTCTATATTCTTCAAACTTTTGTTATAGTATGTTATGTTTTACTTTCTTTCTTCTTCTTTTTTTTTCTTTTTTTTTTTTTGACAGCTAAACTTTAAGTTTCAAATTAATTATTTAAATTTCTTGTTCTCTTAAGGAGATTATTATGATAATCAAACCTCATCACAAATTTACAATTGACATTACTCAAATTATTGATAGGCACATTCAAATACATAGTCATGTAGATTGTATTTTTATATAAACTCAAACTTTTACTTCCAAAATATTTAAGAATTAACTCAAACCAAAATTATAAGAAGAAGAAAGAGTACACGTGATGGAGAACTCAAAAAACGTACCACCAAAATGTATCAACCCAAATTAGAGATACAAAAAACACAAAAATTCATTAATCTAAAGTAGAGTTGCAAGAAAGAATAAATGATAGGGAGAGAGAATAATTTTTTTTTTTTTTTTTTTTGGGGAGAGAATGTGGGAGAAATAGCAAAATTATATAAAAGAAGATGAGTAGAAAAATACTAAAAAAAATGTATAGTTGTAATTACCAAATTATCCAAGTCATGTTACATAATATAATAATATTATATCACTATATAATGTCAAAGGATAACATCCAATAGTTAAAGAAAAAAAAAAGGATAACAAATTAAAATACAACCAAATCGCATCAATCCAAAGTAGAGTCAACACAAAAATTTATTAACCTAAATTAGATGTGCAATAAAGAATTAAAAATCCACTAAAAGAAAGAAGAATATATATATATATATATATATAATGTCAAAGGATAACATCTAATAGTAAAAGGGAAAAAAAAAAAAAGATAATGTAAGGACTCAATTTGTAACGACCCAAAATGATATTGGGTTCGCACGTAAAAAGGCTCAAACAACATCATTTGTAGAGCGTGGGTTTGAAAGGCTAGGCCTTGGTCATCGGACGGTGGTTAGTCGTGGTGTTCATACAGAGTTAAACCGTGTTCACTCGAGGAGTCTTTCTCCTTGAGGCGATCTAGGAGGCTCTGGTTCTTGGCCTTTTTTCCCAGCCTCTTTTCCAGATTGCTTGCTTCTCCTTTTATATTAGCTTGCATCCCTTATCCTACGTCCACGTGTAGGTTCGACTTTCCAGGACTGATACTTGTCCCATCAGCCCATACCCAAAGTGGTTGAGGGTGGTTGTAAAAACTGAAGAGCATGGCTCTGTTAGGTGCAGAGTATTCAATGGCAGTAATGGCAGCTTTCCCTTTGTCTTTGGTCGTTATACTATCCAGTGTCCCTTTCTCTACTAACATAGATATTTTAGGTTTTTCCCAAAACTGTTCCTATACCATTCTTGCCCTTTCTTTCAGGGGGGCCTCGGATATGCCGAGGACAGAATTATCCTCGGCTATGTCTCAAGACTACTTGGACTTTTATTGCACGTCTTCGGCTATACCCCTCCTCGGCTCGGGCCTTGGGCCCCAATGTAAAAATGGGCCAGGGCCACAAATTCTTGGACCCCACAATAGCCCCTCAAAATCCTGCTGTCCGACCTCTTAATCGGAGAGGAAGGTTTTGGTGATGCCAAACCTTTATTACCGCTCATTTAGCTCTGACCTTCATTAATGTTGGTGTCCCTTCATCTATTTAGGAAATGCGCCGGGTTACGAGACATTCGTCTAGATTTTCACATGGGGCACTCCTGCCATTTCAATGTACGAGGCGCATCTTTAATAGATTTATATTACGAGGCCGATCAAATCTGTCGGTTATAAATGATATTGGGGAGTTGAACAGACGCTACCTCATTTGCAGATCTTCTTGGGAATCTGTACGGATTAAATGCCACTGAACTTACCTTCCATATAAGAAGCCAGACGAGAGGGTATTCCCTTCGCGTAAAGACCCTTTATCCTTTCTAAAGCCTTAAACCTCAACCTATGTTTAAAGTTTTCCTTATCAGCACAGTCAAAGTTTATAGTGTGACACGTTTGAGGTAGAAGCGGGGATGAAAAGATCACATCCTTCTTCGAAGCGTTATGTCCCTCCGAAACTTAAAATGGCTCGGTCAGGACAGGGTTGACAGAGACTCAAGATACTTCCCACCCTCCTTCAACCAAAATCCGAAGCAGGTGCTAGTCGCATCAAGCTCTTGGTGCGATTAAGTTGGGGTTATCCATTATCAGTACCAGATGCTCTCCTATGAGCATAGCTAATATGGCACCCGCGTGTTAGGAGTCAGGGCTGTCGCAAGGATTAAGTATCCCTGCTTCTTCCTCTGTTCCTTCACTGGTGCTTCTTTTTGCCTCCCCTTCTTCTTCTTTCCCATCATCAGATCCATCCTGGTGCTTTTACTTCTTCCTCTTCTTCTCCTCATCCATCAAAAGGGGTCATCCTCTCAATATGGTGGCTACTAGAGCAGAATTTAAAAAGACTTTTTATTGTTGTTTGTTTTGTTGTTTTTTTTTTTTTTTATATTCTTGTTTTTGTAATTTGTTTCCTATATAGGCTTGTTTAAGCCCTTCATTGTACGTTGTACTACTTCTTTACATTAATAAAAGTTGCCATTGTTTTATTCTATGTATTCTTTCTTTCCTGCAATGGTTATGCCGTGAATGGACGTACTACCGTATGAACTTTTTTCATTTTTATACTCTGAACAATGCTTAGGGCCGAAATCCCTGTTAATAAAAAGACCTTACTCTGCGCTTATTGAAACTATCCAGCACAATAATGCCGACTTGAACAAATGATACTTAGGGCAAAAACCCTTACAAAGAAAAAAAAATGTTATTATGAACTTATTAGAGCTGTCCGGCATAATAATGCCGACCTGAGAAAGTGATACTTAGGGCCGAAACCCTTATAAAAGATGTTATTATGAATTTATTAGAGCTGTATGGCATAATAAGGCCGACCTGAAAGGCGATACTTAGGGTCGAAACCCTTATAAAAGATGTTATTATGAATTTATTAAAGTTGTATGGCATAATAAGGCCGACCTAAAAAAGGGTTGTATACCCCAAACTGAACGAGATGGTGGCTAAATGCTCGGTACTGTGCAGGAGGTAATCATTCGAGAATATGTAACCCAAAATGAACAGCCCATGTGGATCGTCGAGTACTAAGGTGTTTCGCCATCTTCCTAATGACCTTCATAGCCTTAGTCTTTTCTGGTATTTGGTCTAAGGACTGAGCGACTTAGAATTCTCCTTAAATGGCTAATTTTTCTATAGGTTTGAGTTGGAGGACCATGCAATACCTTGGTTCTGCCCAAAACTTAGCTTTTTTAAGTAGTTGGTTTCCTCATAGGTTTAAGTCCGAGAACCATGCAATACCTTGGTTCTGTCCAAAACTTGATTTTTAAGTAGTTGGTTTCCCCATAGATTTGAGTCCGAGGACCATGCAATACCTTGGTTCTGTGCAAAACTTAGCTTTTTTAAGTAGTTGGTTTCTCCATCGATTTGAATCTGAGGACCATGCAATACCTTGATTCTGTCCAAAACTTAATTTTTAAGTAGTTGGTTTCCCCATAGGTTTAAGTCCGAGGACCATGCAATACCTTGATTCTGTCCAAAACTTGATTTTTAAGTAGTTGGTTTCCCCATAGGTTTGAGTCCGAGGACCATACAATACATTGGTTCTGTCCAAAACTTGATTTTTAAGTAGTTGGTTTCCCCATAGATTTAAGTCCGAGGACCATGCAATACATTGGCTCTGTCCAAAACTTGATTTTTAAGTAGTTGGTTTCCCCATAGGTTTGAGTCCGAGGACCATGCAATACCTTAGTTTTGTCCAAAACTTGATTTTTAAGTAGTTGGTTTCCCCATAGGTTTAAGTCCGAGGACCATGCAATACCTTAGTTTTGTCCAAAACTTGATTTTTAAGTAGTTGGGGGAATTAACCCCTCGGCTATGGCGTGGGACATTGGTTTAGGGGGATTAGCTCCTCGGCCAAGCCCCTAGAACCATCCGCGCTACTGACGCTTCGAAGCATAGCCCCTATTGAAGAAACGTAGCCCCTAGTGGAACTTTACGCTAGAACACTACAACCGGCTGTTGGAAATGATGGAGGGACTCTCTCAACCCACCGCCTGTGCCAACACACAAGCCTTTCCCACAGACGGCGCCAATTGTAAGGACTCAATTTGTAATGACCCAAAATGATATTGGGTTCGCACGTAAAAAGGCCCAAACAACATCATTTGTAGAGCGTGGATTTGAAAGGTTAGGTCTTAGTCATCGGACGGTGATTAGTTGTGGTATTCATACAGAGTTAAACCGTGTTCGCTCGAGGAGTCTTTCTCCTTGAGGCGGTCTGAGAGGCTCTGGTTCTTGGCCTTTTTTCCCAGCCTCTTTTCCGGATTGCTTGCTTCTCCTTTTATATTAGCCTGTATCCCTTATCCTACGTCCACGTGTAGGTTCGACATTCCAGGACTGATACTTGTCCCATCAGCCCATACCCAAAGTGGTTGGGGATGGTTGTAAAAGCTGAAGAGCATGGCTCTGTCAGGTGCAGAGTATTCAATGGTAGTAATGGCAGCTTTCCCTTTGTTTTTGGTCGTTATACTATCCAGTGTCCCTTTCTCTACTAACATAGATATTTTAGGTTTTTCCCAAAACTGTTCCTATACCGTTCTTGCCCTTTCTTTCAGGGGGACCTCGGATATGCCGAGGACAGAATTATCCTCAGCTATGTCACAAGACTACTTGGACTTTTATTGCACGTCTTCGGCTATACCCCTCCTCGGCTCGGGCCTTGGGCCCCAATGTAAAAATGGGCCAGGGCCACAAATTCTTGGGCCCCACAGATAACAAATTAAAATACAACCAAATCACATCAACCCAAAGTAGATTTCAACACAAAAATTTATCAACCTAAATTAGATGCGCAATAAAGAATTAAAAAACCACCAAAAGAAAGAAGATATATATACATATATATATATATATATATAGAGAGAGAGAGAGAGAGAGAGAGAGAGAGAGAGAGAGAGAGAGAGAGAGAGAGAATTCACATTTTTGGGTGGTCAAAATATGAATTGAATGGAATGGAGAATATCAAATTTTTATAGTAAATCTTTTTCAAATTTTTGTTTTCATAGTAAATGAAATGGGGAGAAGAAGAGACAAAATAAAAGGAAGATGAAGGGATGAAAGAATTGTAAGGTTAAGGTATAGAGTAGTAGGGAGATTAAAAATTAAAAAAAAAAAAAAAAAAAGTGTGGGAAATAGGGGAGGAATTTTAATTGTAAGGTAAGAAATCAATAAGAGAAAAATAATTAAAAATGAGAGAGAAAATGTTATCAATAAGTGGATGATGTGACCCCTAATATAACTCAACAGGAATATAATAACAATAAATAAATAAATATTTTATATATACACACAACCTTTAATTAAAAATAAATAAATAAATAAAACGTCAATATTGGTATCGAAGAGTGGACCTCATAATTCAACTATTCAAGTACTACCTTCCATCAAACAAAAACAACTATGGTATGACAATCTTTGATTCTGTGTTTGACAAATGAGATGTGAAAGCTCAGTTGACCTCCAAAAGATTTGAAGAATCAAAATCAATAAATGTTTACAATATTATGCGTTTCTCATACTCAATACCAGATGTTGGGTATCCACTCTCTTACCCGTCCTAATGTATATATGCTGACTAATTGAGATATGATTCTTTTCACAATAAGACTATTTTATTCACCCCAAAGCAAATGGTCTTATAAAAATAAGACCAAACGAACAATCACATTCCAAAACTTACAAAACAACTATGCCAGCTTTTAGATGCTATATATTAAGCATCCTTTTGATTGCAGAGCTATCAGTATCACAAGTGGGTTGGGATTGTATGTAGTTGGTGAACTAATTGTGTTGCACTTTGAAGTTGGAACCATCCAATCTAAATATATAATCATCGTAATTAGAGAGAAACTAATGTGTTAATGTAACATAATCATAAATAAAGTATTTGTGCTAGTGCATGAGTCTCTAAAAGTCTATCGTTATATTTAGTTCCTTAATGTTCTCTTTCTGTCATCTCACTTGCGTTTGGTTGCTGAAATTGCTAGTTTATTGTTTGCTTTAGTAGGTTCTTGGTATCTCAATAAAGTACCCCCCTGTGAATATAATTGCATAAATGCGTAATTTTTACAGCATCTTGTTAGTCACACTCCACTGAGATTTGAGACTAATTATTTTGTTTGACTTCGTAGGTTAAAAAATAAAAAGGGAAAAGTTAACGGGTTAGACGTAGGAAATATTTTTTAAATATTTTTATAAAAAATTAAAAAAAAAAAAAAAGTAACTTATTTTTTTGATACTTTTTTATATTTCTTATAAAAATAGTATCAAAACTTGTCAAAAATGGTCTATTAAGAAAAACATGAATCTCTGAACTACTTCAACTTGCAGTGGCATGTGTTATATACTCGTATGCATTACATATACATTTTCCGCCCACCAATATAGGGTTAAAATAGATAAAAATTGGGCTGCGGTACTTGAACCACATGTTCTAGCTAAGCATTGAACGGAAAGGATGACCAAAAACAATATAAGGTAGTATGAGCAGATTTTTTCAACAACCAACCAGCAATTTGATTAACGTTTTTGGTAGTTATGAGAAAATTTGACTTTGATGAAAACTGAATTGATTATTTAATTTATTGAATCAATAGCTATACAAATAAATATAAGAAAAGAACCCAACTCTGTTCTATAACTAACTTAACAGATAGATGCACATGTGCACGTGCTTGACTAAACTAACCATATTAACATACAAAGCTACACACTGTTCTTGTACATATATCAGTTAAGCTACATTGTCGTTTAGGTGAATTTATACAATTCTTCAATTTCTTCAACTCTGTAGCATAAGATAAGATCTTTGGATTACTACTTAAAGTTTCAATCTGAGTTTCATTTGCATGCTCCTACATTAGCTAGTAACTGATGTGCTTGTCTTGCTTGATCAAGTGCTTGTCTGGGCAGCTCTGATGCACGAACTACTGCACTGTGTGGCATGCCGGGCTACACTAGTGTAGCAACTGATGCTACATCATGTGGTGCACTAGCTGCTGCATTATGTGGCAAGCTGAGCTGCACTGGTGCAGCAGCTAATGATGCATGATCTTGCCTTTGACACTCCCCCTCAAGATGGACTGAGGAAGAGTAGATATTAAGCAATCCCATCTTGGACACCAATTCAGAAAATTGCTTATAACCCAAAGCCTTAGTTAACAAATCTACTAATTGACAATATGTTCTCAAATGATTCAATTTAATCACCTTAGTCAACACCTTATCCCTTACAGTATGACAATCAATTTCTATGTGCTTGGTCCTTTCATGAAAAACTGGATTGGACCCTATGTGCAAGGTTGATTGGCTGTCACAAAGCAATAATGCCTCTCTATCATGCCTAATCTGCAAGTCTCTTAGCAAATAAAGAATCCACACAATTTCACTAGTTGCCATAACCATGGCCCTATACTCGGCCTCAGCTGAAGACCTTGACTCAATAGCCTGCTTCTTTGATTTCCAAGAAATCAACAAGTCTCCAAGGAAAATGCAACACCTTGTAACAGATCTCCTTGTATCTAGACATGATGCCCAGTCTACATCACTAAATCCTTTGACATCGAGTTCTGATTTTGCAAAAAAGAAGACTCATTTCCCTGGTTCATCTCAAGATAATGAAGTACCTTAAGTGCAGCTACATAATGAGGCTTTCTTGGCTTTCTTGGCTTTGCCATAAACTGACTGAGCTTGTGGACAGCAGATGTAATAGTTAAGTACAACAATCCCCCTACCAACCTTCTATACTAACTTGGGCCATTTAACATTTCCACTTCATGTCTGCTAAGTTTTAATGTAGGATCCATAGGAACTTTAGATGGTTTGCATCCTAGTAGACCAACATCCTCCAAAATCTCTAGAGCATATTTCCTTTGACATAAGGAAATGCCCTTTTCTGTTCTAGCTACCTCCAAACCAAGAAAATATTTCAAGTCCCCTAAATCTTTCAACTTAAAATTTCTGCTCTAATAAGACTTTAAACTCCTCAACTCCCTTTTGATCATTGCTTGCAATCAGAACATCATCAACATAAACCAGCAACACAATAAAGGACTCACCTTGCTGTCTAGTGAATAATGAGTAATCTGCCTTAGACTGAACAAAACCAAGATCAATTAAGACAATTAAGAACTTAGAAAACCACATTCTAGATGCCTATTTAAGGCCATAGAGTGATTTATTTAGCTTGCAAACCACTTGAGGTTGCTCCCCCTTGCTGTGAACCACCTAAGACTACTTCCATTTGCTGTGAAAGCCTAGTGGAAGTGACATATAGACCTCGTTATGCAAATCTCCATGGATAAAGGCATTATTGACATCAAGCTAACTAAGAAACCAGCCTTTCACAGTAGCAATAGCAAGCACAGTTTTAACAGACACCATCTTAGAACAGGTGAAAAAGTATCAATGTAGTCCAGCCCCTCCTTCTAGGTGAAAACCCTTAGCAACCAATCTGTCCTTATACCTTTCAATAGAACTATCTGATTTGTACTTCACTCTATACACCCATTTACAACCTATAGGATTCTTACCAAGTGGCAAGGAAGTAATAGTCAATGTATTATTAGCTTCCAAAGCTAAAAACTAAATTGATTATTTCATTCATTGAATCAATAGCTATACAAATATATATAAGAAAAGAACCCAACTTTGTTCTATAACTACCTTAACAAATAGATGCACATGTGAACAGGACTCAGCAAACTTAACAAACTCTTACACGTGCCTGACTAAACTAACCATACTAACATACAAAGCTACACACCATTCTTGTACATATATCAGTTAAGCTACATTGTCGTTTAAATGAATTTATAAAATTCTTCAATTTCTTCAACTTTATAGCACAAGATAAGATCTCTGGATTACTACTTAAAGCTTCAATCTGAGTTTCACCTGCATGCTCCTACATCAGCTAGTAACTAATGTGCTTGTCTTGCTTGACCAAGTGCTTGTTTAGGCAGCTCTGATGCACGAACTGCTGCACTGTGTAGCATGCTAGGCTGCACTGGTGTGGTAGCTAATGCTCCATCATCTGGTGCACTAACTGCTGCACTATGTGGCAAGCTGAGCTGCACTAGTGTGGCAGCTGATGATGCACAATCTTGCCTTTGACAGTAGTAGAATAACTGACCTTTTACAAAGTCGTTGTTAGAATTATGATTATATGATTAAGCTCATCATTTTCTAATAGTTGTAGAATTTAAGAAGTTTCAATTAATTAGGACTAAAACAGAGTATATAGAATGTAAATCTAGTAAAAGTATAAACATAAATGAAAAGGTGGTAAAACTTGATGGTCAAGAGATATAAATGAGCGACAACTTTCGATATCTTGGATTAATAATCCATAAAGATGGAGAAATTAAAGATGATGTGAATCATAGGATAAAAATAGAGTGGATAAAGTGGAGAAACGCATTAGAAGTGTTATGCGATCGTAAAAGTGAAAATTGTATAAGGCTACTATACAAACAACTATATTATATGGCACCAAAAGTTGGGCTCTTAAGAAATAGCATATTCATGAAATAAGTGTAACTGAGATAAGAATGTTTAGATAAATAAGTGGAAATACACAGAAAGATAGAATTCGAAAGGAGAAAATTTGCTTAAAGATAGGGGTAGCTCCTTCTAATAAAAACTAGTAAGTTACCCGTGCGATGTACAAATAATATTGTAATGTTTTATGTAAGATGGTTTTAGAGAATGTTG
Source organism: Quercus robur (assembly GCF_932294415.1). Lineage (NCBI taxonomy): Eukaryota > Viridiplantae > Streptophyta > Magnoliopsida > Fagales > Fagaceae > Quercus > Quercus robur. The sequence goes on from NC_065542.1 coordinate 41,136,742, forward strand.
TATATGTATTATAGCAAAATTATTATAGAACTTTATTATTAATGAGTTCATCATAAAAAGTAACAATTATAAATTGCACGCACGTATCCATTATAATTATTCAATTGAAGTAATGAGAAACAATAAATAAACAACTTTGGAGGAATATTGTAGAATAAAAGTTGATATAGAATCTGCCTTTGTTTTTGTCTTTCTCCTTAATTCTAAAATAAAATACACATTCCAAACACTCACAGTCAATCATATCATTTACAATACTCACAATTTCACAGCATCTAATCTTAACATCAAAATCCTAATTGCCATTGTCAATATAAAATGCAAACCCCCATTCCTTGGTTGTAGCCAACTCATTCGGGTTAGGACTAGATGAAACAAAAATGTTAAAACTAGATAGGTGTCATTAAAAAATTGAAGGTAAATGACATAATTTTTTGTCTATATGTATTTGACATGGGATGACATGAAGGGCTATGAGTAAGTATATATAAAGGTATAGAAATGCAAGAGGTGAAAATTGTGAATTAAAATGCAAATAGTTTTGTGTGTATGTATGAAGGATGAAAAGTCTTGAAATGCATTGAACCAAAGGATACAAAGAATATCTATTTTTTAATTTAAAAAGTTTTGAAATATTGAACCAAATGAAATAAAAAGTCAATATTTAATTTGTTCTTATTTTTGATGTAGCACTTGAGAATATTTCAATTTTCTTTACATAGAATAGAATCCACCACTTGGCAAAACTTCATGCTTTCCTACTTAAGGTCTCTGCTTATATATATATATATATATATATATGAGGAAAATCTCTTAAGATAGTTTGACTATTTGCAAAGGAGAGCAACTAATGTACCAATAAAAAAGAATGAGTTTATCAAGTTATATAAGGGAACAAAAAAATGTAGATGAAGACCAAAACTAATTAAGAAAGTAACAGAGAATATGACTTTAAATACAGTATACTGAAGATTGGAGACAAATAATACATACAGTCAACCCTAAGTAACATGTTAAAGATCCGTAGCCGACTCCAAAATTTTGGAACTAAGGCTTTGTTTGTTGTTATTGTATTTCCTAACAACTTAAGTTTTTAGGATATTCAGTAATTTATCACATAGTTCGGGCCACCGACAAAAAGATGGAAGCTAGAGAGGACCAACTATCCAAAATATAAGATATGTAACAAATAAGGTGTGGGAAGACTAATTTTGACTAATAATTTCAAGACCAAGTCGTGTTCATTTTGATAAACATACAATTAAAACCACTAGAATCATCATTATAGAGTAGATCCCATTAACGATATATTAGCCCAATAGGGTAGGCCTAGACCCAATCTTATCTTGTGTGCAAGCAAAGTCTCTTGTACTAAAGTCTATTAGCCATAGTTAGTATATGGTTAGTCTAAAAGTTTAGTCTATTATATATACCTATGTTGGGCTCATTGTAACAAAAAATTTATATTATACTCTCGTATAATAAAGAAATAACTTTTAAGGGTTTCCGTCGAAGACGTAAGCCTTCAACCCTCATGTTCTTGAGTTACTCTATTTGATGCATTCACTTTTGTATCTATTTTAGCGTACTTAACGTGTTATTAGTGCTAATATTCAGCAAAAGCCTTGAATTAGTATCTTAACGTGTTCTTGTCTCAACTTATTTGTCTTGTGCATTTTGTAATCAGAAGCATCTTGATCTAGTCTACCATTTACTTGCAATATAAGCATCTAATTGTGATCTTTTTTGCTTGAATGGAAACAAACCAACTACTCAAATTAGACCAGAGTCACTCTCAATAATCACGGACCACCAAAACGACAAACAATAGAAAAGTTATTTCAAAGCTAAGAAGTGGAGTTTGATGATACGAAATTTCTGGAGTTGTACTCAAATTTCTGGAGTTGTAGACTCCGGGGTGGTCAAAATTCTCGGGTTCTTCATCAGTTCTTCTAGAACTTGCAAATGTGTCATCTACTTTTACTCATCTACAGATTCCAGTGACAGATCTTAGAGGCTATGAAAGTTATTTTTGAGTGGACATAGTGAAACCCTTAAGGCATCTGAAACATGGGGTTTCTTTCAAATGCTTAACCATGGAGTTCCAGTTAGTGGCAAGGAAGAAGAAATAATAGCAAGAGATTTGTTTGTGTTAGTTTGCAACTGGCTTAAACATGAGCTAGGAACAATTACCTTAAATATGCAGGTATTGTGCTAGATATATTAGTTTATGTTAACTTGATATAAATGGTTTGTTTCTAAACAAGCCTGTAATTTTTGAAATAATCTGGTAAATTAAAACCATGGTATTAGAGTCTGTCTGTCAGAAATTTTTAGGATTATATTTGTTTCACCCACATGGAAATTGAACCAACACGTGTCTGCAGTGAGCAAACACAGGAAGAGTATTCGACTGAACCAAAGAAATTAACTGTACTATCTTATGAAGATCTAGGTCTTTGCAAGCACCGAATGAATGGAAACCGAAGCTTGGTTGTTCCACAAGTGTTCTGCCTGTCCCCAGCCAGAACTGACTCTAGAAACAACCAGGGATTCAGTCAGATCCATCTTTTTTCACTGTAATCGACAAGACAATATGGGAAGCCTGCAAATTCTGCACAAATCTTGGGTCATGTGCCCCATAAGCAGGGGCCACCAGTGGCAAATGTTGCCGACATCATGCAGGTAAAAATACTTCCTAAAAAATTGTTAAAATTATTTTAAATTTTGCTTATATAATAATGGAAAAATGTTAACAAGTGTTCTTAGACCATTAATTTAAAAACTATTTTTAAAAATATTTTATAGAAAAATTATAAAGTAATTATTTTTTTAACAGCTTTTTATATTTATCATAAAAATAGTGTTAAAATTTTTCTAATATAGTTTATTAACAATTATCTTAATTAAGAGTCCTCGTTAACATGACTTTATAATAAAGTTTATAATATTTTTCAATTTTTCGAATCCCTTCATCACTCTATTCTTTAATTTGTTCAAGTATGTACATGTTAAATCAATTAAATTGGGCCAAGACGTATATAAAAATATAATATTGGTAATAAATGAAATTATTAGGAGCCTTCTAAATCCGAAGAAACCGTGTGCGTGCTGCGTGCATAGGTTGATCGACTAGCATTCACAAATCACAACATAGCTACCTAGCTTTTTTGAATCTTGATGTATGTAGCTTATCACAAATGACAAATTCAAGTCTTAGGGCATAATTGTCAAAAAAAAAAAGTCTTAGGGCATAGGCTACTAGCTCGACAGGTTGGACCCAGCGTATCAGCTACGTGATTCTTCTATACCAAACAATAACACATCTTAAACTAGTTTCTTTACCATTTTAGGTGCACAAAACCAGATGATTATAAGTTATAACCTGAAGTCTAAACCATAATGATGCATGCTAATCAAATTTGAATGACTTGTTGATGATGTCTAGCTAGGCTATCCAACTTGTGATTGTGGTCACATGCAAGATCAACCCCCAACCCCAAGTTTCTCATCTTTCATGCCCTAAAAAACAGGACACAAAAAAGCTAGCTGCATAGGGTAGTGTGCCACTCATTTATTATTATTATTATTATTATTATGGATATTATTGACGTGTGTCCCTTAAAGACACACAATAATATGTTATTTTTAGAAAAAAAAATTTATTAAAAATTGAAAAAAATTTGATAATTTTTTATAAAACTTTTTCTAAAAGGGATTTGTTAAATATGTATGCTCTAAGGGGCATACATTAATTGGACTATTTATTATTATTATTATTATTATTGTCATGAATAGAAATTCTTAAATCTATCCCACATCCTTGCTGACTCAAGTCTCGCACCGAAAACCTTGCTCACCCCTAGGTACTTAGTACCGAGGGAGATGCCATCAGCCATTAAGGTCATTGGTAGTATGCCACTCATTTTACTGAATACAGCACCCTTCTTTTTCTTTTTCCTTTTTTACAATTATTGATATTATCTTTATAAGTTATGCTAATAAGTATTCTTAGAGTATTAGTTAATAATTCAGTTAAAATAAAGTTTTTATGGGAAAAAAAAGTAATTAATGTTTTGATAACTTTTTTCATTTCCTATAAAAGTGATGTCAAAATTTTCATAAAATGAATTGTTAACCAATGCTCTAAAGGCACTCTTTAGCATTTCCTTATCTTTGTTATATTTGATGCATAATGAAAATAGTATAACTAATATATATCGAAACGAAAATTATATATATTACTTTAATCACATCATGCAATATTAATAGTTGTATTTCTAACGATACTCTTATTCCCTAGTAATTATCAGGCTACTAAATTAACTTTGATTTTTGTTACCATTATATTAAGATAAGGAGAGTAATGAATAACCGCAGCATATCCCTATAATACGGAAGTTATTTCCTAAGGCTAATAATGATGAACAATGAGGAAATCCTATATAAAATAGTATCGCATCGCTTCCTACCAAACGTGACCAACATTAATTTCAGCTGGCATGCACCGTGCAATAAGCAGACTTTGACATCATTTTTATTTTTTTATTTTGACTCAAAGGATAGACTATGGTGTCTTTCACATCATTGGGATACTATTTTATTCAACAATTAAGTAAAATGTATCTCTTGCATGCCCCCAATTAACATGCCCAAATTGTGTCCACGTTTACTGTTGGGGATGTGCATTGCTGGAGTTCACGTTTTATTATTATTATTAATGTTTTAAAAACCATCAGATAATATCTATAAAATTTTAAGTTTGAAAATTTTTCCTAGCATTGTAGGGATATTTTTAAGAAACTTCTCCCTATAATGTATAACCCAGTGTGTGATATAAGAGAACTATATATACTTGAGGAAATAGTCACATACTTGAAAAGGTTTAGTAACCCCTCATTTATAAAATAAATAAAAACAATAAAAAAAAAAAAAAAAAAAAAAAAAAAAAAAAACCTATCAATCAGAAAGTTTTACGATTCTGCTCAATTATTGGATAGTTCCGTGATGCAAAAGTCAAGTTAGAAAAATATTTACAAAAGAAAAAGGTTTGGTTAGAAAAGCAGCTAGAAAGTAAAATTTTACAGCTAGAATTGAATACTGCATATTTTATGCCGAAAATCATTTATTTGTTGTTGTAAAAAATATTAAGTTTTCTGGTTTATGGTACTGTTAATTTGAAAAGCTAGACTGATCCAGGTTTTAAGCAATGAACTTACACTACTTGCACAACCGTCCCCTCATTTTGGCAAGTAGTGACTAAATATCACTACAACCTTCTTTTTTTGGTTATTGGTGATATGTGAAGGGCCAAACAATCCAAGGAAAAGACATTTTCAACATATATTATTGTATTGTAAGGTCCAAAGATTGTCCCTTCAAAAAAAAATGGTCCAAAGATTGTGATTGTTAGGCAAAGGTTAAAAGTGGGTATCTCATTATCTCTTGGCCTTTTTGTCTAATATAGGTAGCTTTCACATTTTTATAATCATAGGCATCTGATCTACCAGTTTATTCAACATAGGCATCTTGTACCCTTCTTTAATTTGCTTATATAGCCATTTCCAACCCCTCAAATTGTAAGCAATCTGATATCCATAATCCAAAATTCACCACCTCTAGGATGGATCTCACTTCTAGTGTAGGAAATAAACTTGTTCCAGGAGATGAATTGGGCTATGACAGAGCCCAGGAAGTGAAGGAGTTTGATGAAACAAAAGCTGGAGTTAAAGGACTAGTAGACTCTGGAGTGACCAAGGTCCCAAGGTTCCTCATCCATCCACCAGAGAGCCTTCCAAATCCAATGCTATCTCCAGCCACTACCCACTTCCAAGTTCCAGTGATTGATCTCCAAGGCTTTGAACAAAGTTTCCAGAGGATGGAAATTGCTGATCAAATACGTAAAGCATCAGAAACATGGGGCTTCTTTCAGATGATTAATCATGGAATTCCAGTTTGTGTTATAGACAACATGTTAGAAGCTGTGCGACAATTCCATGAGCAACCAAAGGAAAAGAAGATGGAGTGGTACTCGCGTGATCAAAAGCAACGAGTTAAGTATTACTGCAATGGTGATCTCTTAGTGTCCAGAGCAGCAAATTGGAGGGATTCAATTGCATTTGATTTCCGAGATGGTCCCTTAAACCCTGCAGCACTTCCCCTAGTATGCAGGTACTGTACATGCAATACATATATAAATATACTGTGTCTGTATATGCAAAATTAGCTAACACTTTATTTATTTGTGTCTTATTTTTCAGGGAGGTTGTAAGTGAATATATGAAACACGTGATTGAACTAAGAAAAGCACTATCAGAATTACTATCAGAGGCTTTGGGGCTTAACACTGACCACCTAGAAAACATAGAATGCATGAAAACTGAAACATTGGTATGCCACTATTACCCAGCTTGTCCTGAACCAGACTTGACCCTTGGCACAACAAAGCATTCGGACCCAGCCTCTCTAACTATACTCTTACAAGACAGTATTGGTGGCCTCCAAGTCCTCCATCAAAATCACTGGATTGACGTCCCACCAGTGCACGGAGCACTAGTAGCCAACATTGGTGACTTTATGCAGGTAAAAGTACTAGCTCTTTCCACACTCCACATACTTCTTGTTCAATCATTTATTCAGCTAAGCAAATGGGATGCGTTTGAACTTTGAAAACTGAAAAAGTGATAAGCCTAAAAGCTGTTCTTGTTTTTTATTATCGTTTGATAGCTATAATAATAGTAGATGGGGATTCAAACCTTGTTCAAGTAAGTAGTATTCACTTAACTATAAGGCTTTTGACACTAAATACTATTGAGCTATAAGGTTTTTAACAGTAAATACTAACTTCTATTAAATTCAAAAAAAATTTGTTAACAGATGCCCTAAAGGCCATTTGTTTATAAAATAATTTTAGAAACTTTTTATGGGAGAGGAAAAAAAATGATTATTTTTTTTACAATTTTTTATATTTCACATAAAATGGATAAAAAAAAATTTCTTAGATAGTTCATTAACAAATGTACTAAAGATACTCATTAGCTAGAACCATTGAAAAATACTATATATTGGTAAACCTCAAAACAATTATATCTACTAAATAAACTAATGAATTCTTTTGTTGACATAAAGAAATAAATTAGAATTTGGTTAACAAGTGTAAAACACTATTTTTAGTTTTTTACCTTTATAAGTATAATAAATTTATGTTTTGTAATAATTGTACCAACCCTTAGGGTTTAAATTTTATAAAAAATAAAAAACCTTGATCCGAAGACTATTTTCATTTTTTTTTTTTTTTTTCATTCCTCACTTAGTTTTAGATTTTGGTTTTTTTTTTTTTTATGTTATTAAAATTAAATTTTTAAAAGATAATGAGATATATGTATCATCCTTCTTACAACGTGTGGATTATATTGTCTAATATATGCATCCTTACTTTCATAACATGTGGAATGTGGATTCCATGATTGCAAAGTCCACACGCTATAAGAGAAAATGCGCACACCCTATGTATAAGATGCTCTGCTAGCTTGACTATGACATAATGTAGAACTACTCAACAAACAAACAAAAAATAAAGCGATATAATGTGGAATCTACATGTTGTGGAAGAAATGGTGCATGCATCTGAAGAGATAATTATTACCCCAACCCCCCTCTCCTCTCCCCCTTTCACCTTAAAATGTAAAATGTATCGTGGGGATTTATCACCCCCCTCTCACAAGTATGTGAGCCCCACACTTGTAGAACCTACATGCTTATGAGAGGTACACTCTATATGTTAGACACACAAGATACCAACTCCTCTCACAAAGAGTGATAGGTCCACCCCAAATCCTCCTCCCCCAGAAGGTATTATGTAAGTTGGGGATACATATCTCTCTCTCTCTCTCTCTCTCTCTCTCTCTCTCTCTCTCTCTAACCACCACCAACACAACCACCCCCAAAAAAATTAAAATATAAAGACAATAAAGAGGGCAAATACTCTGCTTGACTACCGCTTTTTTTTCTTTTTTCTTTTTTCTTTTTTTATTAGTATATCTTGCGTCACAATCCGGCCCTCTTTTTTTTGTAGCTAATCACCAACGACAAGTTCAAAAGCGTGGAGCATAGGGTCCTGGCTAGACGTATTGGGCCCAGGGTTTCAGTTGCATGCTTTTTATATCCAAGTGCTACACAAAAATTAAAAGCATATGGGCCAATAAAGGAGTTTCTATCTGACAACAACCCACCCATATACAGGGAAACCCATATTAGTGAATACCTTGCTTACTACAGATCAAAGGGACTTGATGGCAACTCAGCCCTTCCTCATTTTAAACTCACATATAGCAATAAAATGCAAGTTTAAGTAACCGCAACATTTTCAATTTTACTTTGAGGAATTCTCTAAACCAATCTGTATTGAAGTTAATAAATCTTTGCATTATTGTTAACTTCTATCTTTGTTTCATTTTATTATTTTACATTTTGTTTCTTGAAGATGAAGGGAACTTAACTGGAAATCTTTTATTGATAAAGATTTTCAACAATTTAAAGTACTAAAGAATTGGCAACAAACGTAGACATTAAAATACTGCACTTTTTTTATTTGAAGAATCAAGCTTCCAAACAAATCACAACAAAAATTGAAACAAGAAACAGTGGTAAAACAATAAATGGCATCTTTACACACTTTAAAGTAGAGAAACAATAATTATCTTCACATAATCGTTGGGTTTTTTCCCATCTTCCTTCCATTTCATTTTTCCCCTCTCTCTTTGGTTTTTTTTTTTTCTTTTTGGCCCGGGGGGCCCCGGTGGTGGTTTTGGGTTTGCAAACAAAAGCCACAGACTCAAGAAGCCTATTAAAGATCACATATGACTCACAATATTTTACAGAGAAGCCCTCATGAAAATCTCCCAAGTGTCACCAGACATCACTGTTGCATTGCTTGCTTGGGTTGCAATATTTGAACAAGGGACCACAATATATCCATTCTGTGTATGTTTCTGTTGTTCTGGCCCTGTATAATTAACAAGTTTCAAATAGCCGAACATTTGAAATACACATGATCAATAAGAACCAAATATCTCATCCAGAATTCTGAACCTACCTCAACTACAAAACATATCCATGTCTTCTCACCATGGGCTTCTGTTACACCTTTTAAGATTGTCAGACCCAAGCTTCTGATGGCTTCTGCTATCTCAAGAAAATGGCTGCATTCCTCACACAACATCTGCACATATCAGCCATAGTGTAATACTGGAAACATATAGAAAGCAACAAGGATAAGGAAACAAAAAATAGGAAGATGATAAAATAGAGGTGCATCTTCTTTGGAGAAGCAAATTGGACTGGCATACATAACCTATTCAGTGGTTTCTTCTTGTTTTTTTTCTTCTTTGCCTTGTGTTATTCCCAAAATAAAATTAAACCTTTCACAAAATTTTATGAACCATGCATACCTCTACAAGCATCTGTCCATTCTTGTTAAGATTCTCTACTATTATTGAACAAACTTTCAGATGACCTCCCACCTCCACTGCCCAGCTTGAACCATGTTCAGAACTAGAGCATGATACCATACCTGGTTCCTTGTTATGCAACTGCAAATTCAGCAGTAATATGTAAGAAGAAAAGAGAGTAACCTATTAAGTCATCAAACATGCAAGTTCTTTCTGATAGGCAGTAGATGGTTAAAATTTTAAATTGGATAATATCACTTTGAAGTCTGGCAGTTTGCTACATAGCAGAGGGTAGGGAAATGTATATGTAACACTCAAAGATTCCATGTACAACAGTGATTATTTTACCGGCACTTGATTATAATTCCACAAGAGTGCTAGGAGGGAGTCCACTCCAATCATAAGTAATTATCTAAAAGCACTGCCTCATAATTGAAAATTAAAAATTCAATTTTTGCTTTTAATTTATGATGAGAGCCTGGTTAAGTTCTTTATCCACCAAGCCCAGGTTAAAAGATACGTGACACATGAAGGCCAAAGCCTTACCTTCAAATTGGCACATTTATTTAGCTTGTCAGCATGCTTAGTTATGCTTTGCAGAAAGAGCATGTGCTTGATTGTGCGTTCCAGCAGTGAATCAATACTGCACTGTGCAACAATCATGAAAATTTCAGCATATTATACATAAAGAACTGCAAATATCGCCAGACCAAAGCCCAGCAGGCAGAATGGATTGCAAGAAAGTTACCTTTGATCCGTTGGGCACCAAATCCCGCAGCTCCTTAATACGATCTTGGATCAATTGTCTGTCCCTGGGCCTAGGCCTACAATTTTCACCAGGCCTGGCTCTTTTTTTGTTGTTCTTAGCTGGTTCTGATGATCTCTCCAGCTGCTCGCTACATGAACTTGGACAATTTGATGAAAAACCTGTTGGAGATATCGCACCACAAACCCCCGATGAGCTCAAGCAGTGCTGTTTGTCATCCCCTACAAGAGAGGACTTCTCAAATGAATAAGCTGCTGACGTGATAGTATGCACAGTATGGCTAGAAGGCTCTGGACTGACTTCAGTTGTCAACAGAGATTGCACTGGTTTACAGAATGGTTTCTCACTTTTAATATCACTACCACTTTGGCAAACATTGGCCACTACAGCTTCTAGAAGATGATCAGGGTGAGAGTCAGATGTCAACTGGCTACTGCTCATCCCCTCTGGCATCGCAAGAGCTGTTCTGTCTTCAGTCTTCTCAGCTTGCCAATCAAAATAATCACTCTTTTTCAGAAAAGCTGGTCCAAGCACTTCTTGGAGCTCACATCCAGCAGGGAAATTCAAAGATGTGTTCAATATATCCATATGGCTTGACTCAGTTTGAAAGTCCAATTTGTCCAAATCTTTATGGACTTTCATGTCTAAGGATTCAGGTTTCTGCAACAGACCATTTTCATAAAAACCTATACCATCCAACTTAAATCTGTCACAAACAGCTGAGTCAAGGAGGTCTGAAGATAAGTACGTGAAATCAACTCCAACCTTATCAGCTGGAACTATAACATCATATAAGTTAACACTATCAGTAGCAGAATTGTGTGAGAATGAATTGGCATTGGATTCTGAACACACCCCCACATCTTTGCAGCCACTATTCTCCCCTGCACATTTCCTGTCATCAACCACTCTCACCCCTACTAGTTTCTGATGCCCCAAATTGACAATTTTAGACTTTGACGAATGAAATTTTGCACTTTCATCACCTCCTGAAGTGGATAACTCAAGCCCCCCATGATTATTGATCACTTCAACTGCTTTTTCCTGATAAAAATCATGTGGTGGAAAAGCATAGGAACTATCACTGTCTTTCCCAAAATATGGAAACATGGAAACCCAAACATCTGGCCTTTCTCTGTCTATGGCTTTATCTAAATTCTGTAAGCCATCAGGAATCATCTCTGAAGCCAAACTATTTGTTGACATATGTTGCTGAGAAAAACAAGAATATTAATGTGTCGCACAGTGACAAATTATGATGTTGCTTCATTTATGTGCATGAGAGAGTTACCAGACGTAATAAATTCTTCATACTACATTGTATTGGACTAGGAATAGGCTCTATAGAAGAATCTTGAAGGGTCAAAAAGACATCTCTAATATGATTCACCAGCTTCATATCTTCATTGACCTGCTTTTCGCAAAGAGGAAATAAATATAAAAGAAAATCCAGCTTTAAATGACATGTAGGTCATGAGTTTAAAAAATTCAGCATGCATTAATTTTGCAGATCCTTATAACCAAGCTAATACATTACTCCCATGATGGTCAAAATAGAATTGAAAGTTCATTACTGAGAGATATTGCATACATTAGTACAGAATGTATCCTAAAACAACAAGAAACTAACAGTAAAAAGATGCAGGATAATAAGAATTGTGGGGAGCATACTGTGAAGAATCCAAGCATGTGAATCATAAATTAGGGGACAAACAAACTGGATAAACTGTGACATGTTAATAGCAATTCACATGACGCTTTAACAGATCAACTTGGGGCAGAATACATTATAAATTTGTTAACTAGAAGCAGACACAAGAAAATCATTGCCCCAGTGGTTTAGTGGCATCAACACTGCCCCTTATTGGCAATAACTGCTCCACTCCAAATAGCTTTTTCATCCACTATAATGACCTGGTCTTAAGGTAGACATCAGCTAGGGTTTTGTATCTTACCACTTATATTAAAAGGAGGAAGAGAAGATATATAAGTTCACTGTAGCAAAATAATAAAATTAATTACACCAATTGCCTTACAGCCTAATGGCATGCAGCTCCCTAATTGTCTGGTGTTCAATCCCTCTTACTTACATTTAGCATAAAAGACAACACTAATAAAGATAAGTACTCAACCCAATGCTTAAATGTTGTAAATTTTGACTCTCAAATCCTCAAATAGTCAAATCCATAAACTTAGTATGGTAAAATGTGGACTTGACCAAGCATTGAGCTTGACATTATTAAGATATCCTGAGGTGCTCCATTGAATCTATGTTATGGTGTGAATGACTTAGCAGAATTTTCACCCAATTATTATAAAATCCACGTTTTATATTATTGATCCTGCCAAAACAGGGCCCTGAGAGAGGTGACTAGGTGATATCTCAGTCCTCTCAACATTACAATGGTCACTATTTTTTTTAGTGTAAAAGCACCAATAATCATCAATAAAGCATACAAACATGAGAAATTTGATCAGTTCATCGATCACTATTCACTGCAGAAGCAAGTATGGCAACAGAAGTGAATTAACATCTGAATAGCTATAATACCAAACACAGCAATGTTGAAAATTAAAAATAAATAAATAAATAAACAAAGAAAAAGCTAAGTTCAATATCTATCCTGTAGCCCCATAGGAAACTGCACAAACATCAACTTGGAGTAAAAGTTTCAGTAATCATGCATGATTGTGACAATGCACCAAAAAAATTTTGAACTTATCGTACTTTATTTAAAGAGCCAAGCTGTACAACTCCATGTGGGGCAACAGAAACAACAACGATAGTCTACAGGACAAAACAAGAAAAATATTGTTAAAAGGATATCAAAGTGGATTAGTGAAAACCAGAAACCATTAAAACAGAGAAAAACAAGATACATAAATGGAAATGTTGGACCACCTAAAACCATATCTCCTACCATGTAGCCATCAACTTATCACAATACAACTAGTAATAAGTTATCTGTTTATTCATCTCTGTTGTCCAAATGTTAATAAATTGCACCTCAGGTTATGATAAGTCAGTAACACACGTAGCAAATTAGGAGTTGAATGAATACCTTACTCTAATTGATATTCTACAAGGTAAGGTTAGTTTAATCTGAATAGCCTATCAGAGTGGCATGCACCACTACTGTTAGTCCCAGCAGAATAAAAGCATGCATTGGTCCAATGGTTGGAACACATTCAGACACTTAGGTGTGGCACATGGACAAACAAATAGTATCTTGTGATTCACAGTAATATATAAATATATATATATATATATCAACATGCTTTAAGTAAACAAACTTCAGTAAATTAACTGGTTGTTCCATTATCAATCTCACAAGCCAATTAAATACTAACACAACAAATGAACATCAGGTCCATTGTATTTCTCATAGATATTATTATGACCTATAACCATAAAAAGATAAAAATACAATGGGGAAAAAAATCAATGGCATTTAATTGTATCACAGAAACAAAGTCCTTTGCTATCCCTAGCAATCATCAGTCATCACAAAGTTAAAACATCAAAAGAAAGTAGGCATACCCTGATCCCTGCTGAAAATTGTGTTTGCCACCCATCGCAGTACTGAACATAACAAGAGAGGGAAAAACAGATTAACAACAATAAGAATGAATGGTGAATCAATTGGATAGGTGCTGAGCTATTCTTAAAACAGAATTAAACATCATACATGCAAATAAGCATGTTATTTAGTTTCATTGAAGGAAGTTCGGCACCTCGTAAGATAAGCAGGAATTTGTAACATGCTTATCTGCAAAGATCCACTGATGCTTTCCAGTAACTGCCACCTGTCCAACAATCCTGGGAAAAGAAAGGATTAAAACGTAAAGTTAACCGGTGATACTCTAGAATCTAGATTAGTCATCAAGTTCCTATTCTTCATATGCAATTTTTTACAGTTATGTTGCAAACCGAAAAGATTGACCAGGAGCATAAGCTTATTTTAAAGTGATAAACTAACGTTTTCTCAACTTAAAATCGCCTGTTTTATGAAATCGTATATGGGATTTGAAAAGGAAAAATATAAAATATGCAAGATGTTCAGAAAAATGTCCTTGTATCACAGTAGCAAGACAAGAGCACCCCATATAGCATATCAAATTGTGAATAAGTGAGAAGAGTCCTACCCTTCTCCCAGAGAATATACATGATACGACATCTTTGCCACAGCTAACCCTAGGGGATCATGCGAATAATGGCCATCAGGCAACTTCTCCTGTGTCTTACTGCTGTAATTATTCGCCAAAGAGTCATGTTGCTCATGATGGCTGTCATAGTAAGCATCCTCCCACGTCAACACCCTGCGTAAAACAAAAAATAAAATAAAATAAAACACCATACCCCAGGCCAGAATGAAAATCACCCTAACATACCATGATGTTCATAAATTCAGAAGAATTGACCAAATCCCACTTAACACAATATCAATAATTTTGATAGAAACAATAGGATTTGAACCCACAACACATCCGCTCCATAATGATTACACTCTCTTAATCGTCAAACCAACACACCAATCGATTTTTGTCTTATTTGATGACAAAGACAAGAGACTTTCCAATTTGAGATAACTGAACAACCCACAACCCAATATTATTATTATTATTAATATTTTCACACCTTCTTACATACATATATCCAAAGAAAAATTGTTCATATTTAGATGCATAATAAGTTCCATTTCCCTTAATATAAGTTCAAAACAACCATGACAAACTCCTGTCAACTTAGAAAACATTAAAAGCAAGTAATTAAGCATACAGAAATTTTAGCTTAAACTCATCCAAACAAACAACATATACTTATTATATATGAAGGAAAAAAAAAAAAAAAAAAAAAGAAGAGTAAGAAAAAGAAAGAAAGAACTGACATCCTGGCGCGATATTTGAACTTCCAAAAGACTGCATATTTCCAGCCAGTATTCAAACAGAGGGTCCTCAACTTCTCACTATAACTACCCATCTTTCTCTCTCTCTCTAAAACACTACCCCTCCAAAAATCAAAACAACTAAAAACTCACTCACAAAACTCTCTCTTTTTTTCTCTCTCTCTCTCTCTCTAAGCGTGCTTGTTTTTCAGAGTTTCTCTCTTTCTCTCTCTCTCTCTCTCTAACTCCCTCTATAAGAGCCTCTACCAGCCTGCTTTCTCCGCAACCCAGCTCGCCGCTTTATCGGCGGTCCTACTGTCGGCAATAGCAGACTATCCCTTCTCATTCCTCTCCTTTCCATCAACTCCAAACACTTCCGATCCAGATTTCTCTAACCCTTCTTCAACTTCCACAAACTCTCCCTTTAGCTTATATCAGACGACATCGTTTCGTTTCGTTTAGCTTCACTTTTTGCTTCCACAATCAACAAACAACAAGCTATACGTTTTCGTTGAATTCAATTGAATTCAATTTCAACCTTCAAGCTTTCGCTTTCACTTTCAGCAGGTTTTTCTTTCTTTCTTTTTTGGGGAGGGGGGATTTGGTTTTCTAGAGAGAGAAACAAAGAGTGGATTTGATTTTCCTTTTCTTTTGTTTTGTGTGTTTGGTGCAAAGAATAGAAAAATAGTTTCTCTTTGATTTTTTTTTTTTTTTTTTTTTGGTGTATGCGCTGTGCGCACACGGCTCAGTTTAGCTTTTAATGACAAGATGTGAAGTCACTAATACTCCTACACATTTTATATGGTGCGCATGATGCGCAGTACGCACCACTTCTTCATTTTTCTCACTTTCTTTAATAATGCGCACTTTAGCTGTTGTTGTTGTTGTTGTTTGAGGTGTGAAAATGTGTAGTAAAGGAAATTTAGGCATAGATTGAGAGAGAGAGAACAAGAAAAGAAGACAAGACAAGGGGCTATTGAGAAAGAGGAGAGGCTATATCTATATTTAAGGAAAATTGGGTTATTGAGTACACTTTCTAGGTAGTGTTTTTAGATGGCCAACAACATCATGCCTAAGTGAGGAAAATGCTCCTTATCTTCCCCAACATTTTTCAATCCCTTTTTTGAAACCTTAATGAAAACTTACCCTCCTATCTCTCTCTCTCTCTCTCTCTCTCTCTCCATAAGTCCTTTTCAACAATCATTTTATTGCCCAAAAGTTGTGACACCCACACCCTCATTTTCCTTTGTCCCCATTCTTCCCCCCTTATAAGATTTAATCAAAACTAAAATCGAAATCGAAATTGAAAATTTTAAGAAAGATGTTACAGTTGTTATATAAACTATTTGCAAACTTATATGATAACAAATGTAATTAGTGGACTTCAATAACATAATAAATGATTTTTAGAATTATTTCTAAAAAAATCGGTGACATATCAATTAGTAAAGCTTATATGACAAAAATTGAGTCTTGTTAATACATGCCCTAATGGACAACTTTTGAAAAGTTTTGATATCACTTTTATGTGAAATATAAAAAATTGTTAAAATAATCAATTGTTTTTTTCTTTTCCCATAAAAATTTCTAAATTAATACCTTTAAGACATCTATTAACTTTTCTCTTAAAAATTTGTAGTATCCTCTACATCAGTGATTGATATTTTAATCCTCGGTACAGTTGGACCAATCGATGCTCATCAAGTGGCATTTGAGCACAATGATCGTGCATTGGTTTTATCTGAATGGCTAAGTGTTTATCTTGATCTTTATTTTGCAATTATGTCTTGCTACATTGTCTAGGAGCTGTTTGTATGTGGTCATGACATATTCATGAAGTAATGTTTCATGCACCACACCAACTCAACATCATTTTTCGAATCCCATGATTTTTGTTTTAACAGTGGGATCTTCAGTGATTATTGTCATTGATTTCTAATCATTTTTTCACTATTTTTATTCAATTTGCTACAATTAATTGTGGAACTGTGGTAAATTTACTGGTCATGAAGGACAAAATTACAAAAATAAGCGAAATGATCACATTATATTCATCATCAAAAACAATCACCTACCAAACGTTGCTTTTGTTTTAAAGATTCAATTTGTCGGAAAATAATTTAAGAGATAGTTTACCTTGTTCACTGGTAATATTTAGGCATAATCATGATTTATTTCTTATTGTATGTTGTATCTTTATTTTAGTGTTAGATCTCTTAATTATTTTGTTTGAGCTAGGAATTAAAAAATAACAAAAGAACTATAGGTTTCCTTTATTATTCATCATAATAATAGTCTATGAACAACTAGGCTTAAAAATTGACTGCAAGAGAGAGAGAGAGAGAGAGAGAGGCCTGCTGTCCCATGGGTCTACTAGTTATCATCTTTACAAATTTTATAGGTCAAAACTTTTCGACTTATTTAAATCGTACAATTATTATACAAATGCAATTTTTACCATTGGCTTTTTTTCATTTTTTTTTTTTTTTTTTTACTTTTTTATGGTCCTCTCTAATGATGAAAAGATTGAAATGCTCTGGACGGCTGTTAATTTTTTTCCGATAAATTAATACCCAGAAAAGGAAATAAATGTACCTATTGAGTATTGACCCCTTGTTGAATGTCATTAAAATAAAGTCAACCGGCTTGTACAATGTGCATGAATAAGCTGAGTTAGTGAACCAAATGATAGGTCATTTTCTCATGTATAAAGAAAACAGTGAGGGAAATGAGTAGGATCATGAATGCAAAGAGACAAAGCACAATGATATCTTTCTCTTTCAAAGTTTCTCTCCCATAATTTTTTTTTTTTTAATTTGGTTTCTAATAAAATGATAAACCTCAATTTCTTATTAAGTAAATCAATTACATGGGCTCCTTCACATATGAGGTAAGAAATATACAATGCTGCAAAATCATAAAGAAAGAAAAGAGATGGGTTTGACAATTTTTTTCAATTTGCAACCAGATTCCAAAGGCCACACCTATTATCATTTCCATCACCTTCTACTTTTTCCAAGCTTTCTCTTTCTCTCTATATAAAAAATAGAGTTTTGGAACCAAAATCATCCTAAGTAGATTTTGTTCTTAGCTTTTTACAAACATGCGATCTAGAGAGGTGACTTGGTCTATAGGGTCATGAGTAAATGTTTGATCTCTCTCTCTCTCTCTCTGTCGCTCTCTAAGTCAATATTGTCCTGCTTGAAAATGGAAGATCCATTTTGAAAATCCAATGTTTACATATGATATCTAAGTGACACTAGTGGCCATTACCTGAATAAAATTTTCGTACTTAGTGATTTGGGATTGGCACTTTTTATATTATTTTCTTCGGGAACTTTTTCCTAGAATCTAACTGAAAATAAAAGCAAGAGCAGCAATTAATGAAACTTATTCAAAATTTTATTTTCTTTCTGGCTAGTCATCTTACCAAATCGGACAAATCTGGTGATAGGGAATCCAATGGAGATTATAGTTTAAACTATTTAGCGATTAGATAACTTTCCATATTACCATAGTTTAAGTTATGGAAGATTCATGATTACGTTGATTGAAGTGATCTTCACAAGCAAACTCACCCAGTAATCTACAAATTTTCAAATTAAATTAATAGTATCAATTATGAAGACATAGCTGGACAAAATTTTTTTTTTTTTTTTTTAAGAAATGAGTGGATGAAACTTATTATAATTAAGAATTAAATCAATCATAGAATGTTTTTCTAAAAGTAAGTAAACTTTAAAAACAGATTTTTTTTTTTTTTTAGCTTTCCCAAAAATATAAATGGTCTTATGCTATTTCTTTATTTCTTCTTCTTTCTTTTTTCTTCTTTTCAAATGGTCTTATTCTATTTCTTTATTTCTTCTTCTTTCTTTCTTTTCTTTTTTTTTTCTTTTTTTTTGGGTGGGGGGGTGGTGTGGTCTAAACTTTGTTCCAACGAAACTACATTAAGAGCTACCTCTGGAATCAGCATCCATAAAACCTTTCCAAATCCATGCAAAGGATGGGTATGACAGAAGTAGATGACTAATTGTTACTAATATTAAGTCAATGTCTATTTGTATTAGTGATCGGTGAACTTACAAAATTGATTCAAGAGATAGACCCTTGGATTTTTTTTTCAAATAATATAGTTTTAAAGGATAAAATTAAAAGTAGAATTAATGTCAAGTAAAAAATTTGATGATATGCTCTAAAATCTAAATGATTTCAATTAAGACAGACTAAAATAGAGTATATATAATGTAAGTTTAGTAAAAGTAGAAATAAAAATAAAGGGATTGTAAGACTTGACGGTCAAGAAACACTAAAGGGCGAGATCTTTTAATATCTTGGATCAATAATTTATAAATATTGTGATACTGTGGAGGATGTAGATCATAAAATAAGAGTAGAGTGGATGAAGTAGAAAAAGCGCATCAAGAGTTTTTGTGGTCGTAGAATATCTATTAAGTTAAATGGAAAATTTTACGACAACTATAAGACTAGATATACTCTATAGCATTGAATGTTGGGATTTTAAAAAGTAACATATTTATAAAATGAGAATAGGTTAATTAAGAATGTTAAAATGAATAAGTGGAAATACAAATAGAGATAGGATTTAAAATGAGTAAAGCCACTTAAAGATAGGGATGATCTCTAATGATGAAAAGGTGAGGGAAAGTTGCCTTAAATGGTTTGGTCATATATTCAGAGGAAACTGATTAATTCATAGGTAAGAAGTAGTGAGTTCATTCAAGTTGAGGGAACAAACAAAGGTAGAGTAAGACCAAAAATAACATTAGCAAAAGTAGTAAAAAAAAGACATGTCAATTAAAGAAGTAACAAAGACTATAACTTAATAAATAATAGAATTGAGGAAAAGATGGATGTGGCCAACTCTAACTAATCTTTTAAGGATTCATAGCAGATCCCAAAATTTTAGGACTAAAACTTCATTGTTAGTATTCTTGTAAGAATTTTTATTGTTTCCCTCATCTAGGCTTTTTAAAATCCACCACTTCTAATTATAATATATATTTTTTAAATAAAAATATATAAAATTTAACTAAAAGCCCTTTTTCAAGATAAAAATAAATAAATTTGTACTACACATGTAAATAAGTAATGCATTTTTTTTTTTTTCTCTTATTACAATTATAAAATAAATATTCCATTAAACCAAAATCTGTTCACGGTATATATTTCTAAAGATAGGTAAGTTTATGTAAATGAGTAATACAATAATTTTTGGATAAAGTTTAGTTACAAAATTGGTTATAACTTTAGACTACAACCTTACTTAATATCTTTTTATTGGAGATGAATTTTGACAAATACACCATTAGATTATATCTTCTTCTTATATTCTTCATACTTATAAAATTTCTAGGAAATTAAAGATCAATAGCTATATCATCAATAAATTATTTAAATTGCAAACTTTTGTAGTTTAAAATTATGCATAAAATATAAGTTTATAGATCATAGAGTAAATAATATCTGATTGATACAAAATTTGACATGTGCATTAAGAATGTAAAGAATATGCAATTCAACGATTAGATTTTCAAAACATGTAGTAATTTTTATTTTATTGAGTAAGATTGTAATCTTAAGCTACAACCAATTTTGTAATTAAATTTTGTCCATAATTCTTCCTCTAATTACTATTTTTTTAGACTCTTATTACTCTTGTGCCATATGTAACTCATTAAGCTAAATCATATTCAAATATAGAGTCCAAATTTGGTAAGGACAGGGGTGTGAAACCCACGTATTACACCATCTAATAAGAGATTGTCACATTAGCATTTTACTTGAAATTCAATACATCCTACCACATCTAAGGACAAAGTTTAGTTACAAAATTGATTGTAGTCTAAGGTTATAACCTTACTCAATATCATTCACATTACTATATATTTTGAAAATCTAATTGTTGAATTGCATGTTTTTTATGTTCTTAATACATGTATCAAATTTTGTACCAATTAGATATTAATTATTTGCTATATGATCTACAATCTTATATTTTATGCACAATTTTAAACTACAAAAACTTACAATTTAAACAATTTATTGATGACATAGTTATTGATATTTAATTTTATAGAAATTTTGCAAGTATAAAAGATATAAGAAGAAAATGTAATCCAATGGTGGATTTGTCAAAATTCACCTCTAATAAAAAAGATATTAAGTAAAGTTGTAACCTTAGGTTACAACCAATTTTGTAGCTAAACTTTATCCCACACCTATTAAGATCTCAATAAACTCTCAATTTGGTTGGATTTATATATAAATAATAGAATTGATTGGGTGTGGTTGTACTTATTCTTAAATATGTGATAAGATTATGTGACATATTGAGATTGGAGGGGTAAAACATAGGTTTTACACCACATCCTTATCTCTCAAATATATGCTCCTAAAAATAGATAAATAAATCTTTTTTTATCTTGCACTTGAAAAATTAGAGATAGAGACACTATATTTTCATTTTTCATTTTTAGAAGAAATGAAAATTATAGTTTTTGTGGGTAGAAGTTAGAGATCCTTATTGCATTTGTCATATATGTAAAATAACTAAATGAGTATCCCATTTATTTCTTTTTTATATATTTATTATAATGACTTGTATATGTTTAAGCATGTAAAGTGATATTTATTATTTTATTATGATTCATATGATTTAAAATGTACTTCACAGTTTGCAAATTGACTTGATAAAAATTTCTTTTTTTGAATTTTGTAAAAGCTAACTTGGTATAAATATTTTTCTTACATATATATATGTATTTATAATAGGTTATTCTATGAATTTAAATTTCTTTATTTTTATAACTTGAGTCCTCTAAAAACAAAAATTCTAACTCTGTCATTGCCCTCTCTCTCCCCTCCCAAAGAGACAAAGAGACAAAGGATACTAAATTTCTTTGCTAAAATAGAGTAATTACTGCTTACAAACCCCACATAATCCTATATTTTATGAATTTTTATTCAAGTAATGGCACATTTGAATTTATTAGTTTGACAAAGACTTTGTTTAAGCAGATAATCATAAACGTGTAAGATCTTGTGGTCTTTTCCTCAACCATTAATCATATTGATACTATAATTACAACGGTTAATATGGTGCAAACCCCAAGGCGTTATCTTCACAAAAGCAACTTTCGGAGATTACAATGAAATTACTATTGTCAATTTCTATTAAGTTCAATTCAAAAAAGGCATTGACCATATCAACATCGTGCAAATCCTAAACGATACAGTTTGTAGGAAAAGTCAGGCATGATGGGTTTAAAAAATAAATTTGTACTGAGAAAGTGATCCCTACCCACCATGTAAAGGCACAAAATGCTTTCTAACCTCATGTAATTAATTTTGTTAAGATTAGGTGCTTAATCTAATTTGAGCACTTGGAAGATAAGGTGGGTTTAGTGCTATTTCTCATTCAATAGACTACTCAAAGTTGACGATCCACTATAATTCAATGAATTTTCTTCTTTCTAATAATTCTTATGTTGATTTTAATACTCAACTTGACTTAGTTCGTTTATTATCCTAATTTCATTCCACGCTTTATAAAAACCAGTATTAATAAGTTTTTTTCCCCAGATCGATGCTTCATAGTACATAGTAGTGTGTTATACCATATAGGTTGTCGGCACTATAGCACTATCTTTGTACTTATTTTTATTCTATTTTCCATTTTTTCTCCATACTCAAAGTGGTAAGATGGTTAATATTCACAAATCAAAGTCATGCTACGGATTCAACAGGTACGTTAGAGGACAATGCACTATCCTTTTGAAGTTGTCATTGGATTTGATCACAACTCTTCATTCTATACTATTGTTTAATGGTTGGTGACTGCTGACTACACATGAGATTTATTACCAAACATTTGGAGCAACCCAGTATGTTAGAGTATTATTATTATTATTTTCCATTGGAAATTTGGACTCTTAAGTTTTGTGTTAAAATATTATAATATGAGTGATTTGATTGGTCAAGAGATAGATCATCCTGCATTGGATATTAGTAAAAAAGTAAGTGGATAATAAACATTAATATACCTAAACTGATTGATTTAAACTTTTGAGTTAAGAGGGTCTACTCATAAGCTTCAAAAAAAGGAAAATGGCCCATATATTGTATTAAGCCCTTATTATAAAAATAATAGGTGTTATGGTTTGTTTTTGCTTTCTGATGGAAGACAATTCGAACGTAATAGTACTGTGAAGTGTGAACATACTAAACTGAGAATTTGATTCTGAGGGGCAATATATATATATATATATATATATATATATATTGATAAGTCGATAATTATAAGAGGGAAGGAAGATTTGAACTTTGAATGTTATTTTTTTGAGAAATAATTATAACATGTTACTAACCCCACAGTTCAAACTCTTTCCCCCCTAGACCCCCAAGCACTTTGTGCATAGGAATGTGCCAATTCAGCTACAAGGCATTTGGCGAACTGTGAATGTTATAGACATATTAGAGCATTCTCATCAACTCTCTTATAAAAAATGTCATTTTAACACATCAAAAACCTATTTTATCATTTTAGCACATCATTTTACAACATCTCATTTATCAGATGTTTTATTCTTCCCTTCTATACATTAAAATAATATTTACACAACATTAAAATAATATATTAAACTCCAACAACAACAACAACTCCTCCACCATTGCCACAACAACAGCAACCAACAACCACTGCCACAACAACACCGACAGCCACCACCGGCACAAACCCACATCCACCAACGGCACCTTAAAAAAAAATCCACAACAACCCAAAAAATAACCACCACAACTACCCAATAATCACCACCACAACCACCAAATTGCCGCCACAACCACAATACCACTGCCACAACTAACCCACAACCCACCACATTCACAAACCTCAAAACCCATACCAAATCAAACAAACCCACAGCTCAGGCAACGAGATCGGTTTCAGCAGCTTGAGGTGGCTTTAGGCGAGATTGGCTTCAGGTGGCTTAAGTATGAGAGAGGAAGAGAATGAGAGTGAAGGGGGGAGCTATGGAGGACGAAAATGGCTCTGGCGAGATCGGGGGCTTCGGCGAGATCAGTGGCGAGATTGGCGGTGAGATTGGCAGCTTCGGCGAGATTGGCAAGAGAGAAGAACTCGGATGTAGAGAGAAAAGATGAGATAAAAGAGAGAGAGAGAGAGAGTCGGACTGAATATATGAGAGAGAGTCGGACTAAATATGAGAGAAAGATGGCACCGTGAAGCAGAAAAGAGAAAAAGGGAGAAGAAAGAGTATGGGAAAGTGGAGAATCTAGAGATGGTGAAGCATAAAAGGAGTGGCTGAACGTGAAGATGAAGTAATATTTTAATCAGATGAGAGAGAAAGGTGAATAAAATAATAATAAACGTAAATGGCATTCTGCTCAGTACGCTCTCATATTTGAGAGTGTACTGTAGCATGTCTCAAAATTTTGAGACATTTAGCGCACCTCAAGAGGGGCTGTTTTTGGTGTTTAGTGTGCCAAATGCCAAATATTTGGCATTTGGCATACCTGATGAGAATGCTCTTAAGAGATGTCAACTAATTGAATTACAAATTCTTCACTTAAAGGGAAAAAATTTATATGCACGTGTAATTAAACACACACGTATAAAGTACTTGAGGTCAATATGAAACATATAAGTCTATTAAGTAATGTTTTAATCCTTTAACCTAAGAAAAGTCAGGAAATGATAACATATTTATTATATTTTGTTTATTTGTTAATAATTTCTTTGTAAGAATAAGCCAATTTTTTAAAAATAAAAATTCAAAGTCAAAATTTGACTTATGAATGAAAAGATTTTTAATAGTTAGATAAACATCAAATGCAACTTGCAAAAATTTATATTAATTAAATAATTATCTCAAAATTTATTGAATTATACAAATAATTTGAGATCCTATTAGCTCTCTCTCAGTCTTTCTCTCTATTATTTTTTTTTTAATTTTTTTTTTTTTGGAGAAGATCTCATTACTTTTTAAAGATAACAATAATTTTCTTATCTTGTCCTTACTTTCCTTTTCTATTAAAGGTTTTGAACCTTAGAAACATACATAAAATAATGTAAGATCCTCTTTCTTTTTTAAAATAAATTTTGACATATTTAATAGTATATAGAAGTGTACTGATTATTTATCTTGCCCTTACTTTCCTTTTCTATTAAAGGTTTTGAACCTTAGAAACATAGATAAAATAATGTAAGATTCTCTTTCTTTTTTAAAATAAATTTTGACATATTTAATAGTATATAGAAGTGTATTGATTATAAGTCTCTCTCTCTCTCTCTCTCTCTCTCTCTCTCTCTCTCTCTCTCTCTCTCTCTCTCTCTCTCTCTCTATATATATATATATATATATAAAATTCACACCAAAAAAAATCAATATAGGTGTGGAAAAGTTGTGAACTACCTGTCAACTTTTCTTTTGGGGGTGGGGAGGGAGGATTTGGCCCCCTTTGACCCTCTAGCTCCGCCTTGCTCACAACCTACAATTATTTCTGTGCGCGCCAAGGATGAAGCTAGTTGGGCTCACAACTTATTTGTGAAGTGGGCTTAGGATTTCCTATTTTGGGTCATTCACAGAAACACAGCTTAATTGCCTCTCCCTCTGAACTATTTTACTCTCTCTATCCTATTGCTATACTAACTTAACGCTTTCCCTCTCTCTATATTCTCAGTTTTTTTTGTACCCTTTCAACGACCCTTCTTCTTCCCTAGCTTCTCTTATTTATAGCATTATAATTAGTGGAGAGTTATGATTACTCTTATGGTTAGTAGTATAGGAGGTCCAATGTTATTAATGCTAAGTGGATGTTTAGTTAGGAGTGGGGGTGTGGTGAGAGTGGCATTGAAACCGGTTCCTTACTTCAGGAAATATTCCCAACAGCGTTAATTCCCAAGGCAATACCGAGCATCTACAAGCCCACCTTCCCGGGAGATTTGTGCTTCCCGGCCGGGTTAGAGTTAACCGGCAAGGAATTACACTTGCAGCTCGTGTCACGATGGTATCATTGTGGTCTTTGAGTTTTAGAAGGGTATCAAGGTTAATTTGGACTAAGGCTGCAAGCCCAATAGAACACACAAGTGCACTCAAGGTCCTGAGGTCCAAGGCTCAATGCCCAACAAGGTTGAAGCCTCGTATACGTGGCACCAATACATTGGATCATACAAATGTAGGAGCCCTAGGGGGAACCATACCTCGTACATTAGCCCACTTTTGATTCATGCCTGGTAACCGAGAACGAATCAAGGATACCAAATGCCAGACGCTCCCAATGAGGGTCAGTGGTCAGTCATTGAGTGGACAAGCTAACCATTAATACGCCCTAGAAAGAGGCATTACGCCAGACTGTTAGGATGGAACCGTCATCATGATTTGATGGTTCGTGTCCTGATGCCATGCGTGTGGGGGTTACAAAAGGGTTTCCCGCATCTCATCCATTAACTCCACCCCATTAAATGCATTGGCTCTATAAATACCTCCCCCTTCTTTCTCAGATTACTCTTTGTGAGGGTCCTTTTTGGACAGTACCCAGGCCCAAGTAGAAGCAAGGATCCTAGATCCTTTACTTGTTGTTTTAGTGGACTGGGCTTGGTTCACTGTAGCTTAATGGGGCTGATTACAAACCAAGTTGTGCGCAAGTCACATAAAGCTCCTCAAGACTAAAATGTGATTCCTCCTAAGTAATAAAAAATACCATTATAAGTGTTTTAGTGTCATAAAATGACCCTTTACTCTTATAAAGTAAGTAAAATAAATATTCATAATATTCACAATGAGAAAGAGATTGAAATAGAATATTTAAAACTTATCTTTTATTGTATAAACATTTAAAAGAGTTCTTTCACTTGGTACCCCAGTCATATTGTCGTGGGATCCCGAGGCATACTAGGCCTGTAAGAATCCAAAATTCTGGACTATATGATCTTTCTCCATGCTTATTATGCAATAGAGTTTTGTCATTTTCCTTTACCTCTATAGGTCCTGCATAAAAAACACACTATGCAATACACATGTCTTTAAATAATTGTTAGTTTCTTAGATTAGGATATAGATTTTAATACATATACAAATAAATTTCATGAGAATGATTCAGCCCCAAGGATCTTGACCCCAATTCTCACAGACTTAGTGCCTTTGCACAAGACTTGTGGGATTTGGAACTCAAGTCCAAGTGTCTTTTCTTAGGCATTGCCTTCCAAGATAGTTAGGTGAGAAGGATTTTTGTGGGAGAGAGTGATATCTGACGTGTGCATGTTTTAGCATATGTTTCTTTCGAGGCTAAGTGTGTCCAAGGCCCAAGTTGAAGTGAGTTCCCCGGTAAAAAGACTCAGCTTTTGGCTGAGTAAAAGGAAAACTAGCAAGTTAGAATATATGTATTGAATAGTAAGAAAGCAGCAAAAGAAAACAATGTAATAAAGAAACACACAAAATAACTCTTAAGGATCCTCCAATCACTATGAAATATTTCATTATTTTTCTTAATTGTGGATTACAATGTGCTCACTAAGACGTGTTACAAAGTCCAAATAAGTTAAAAAAATTACAGACTTCGATGGCTATCTAAGCCTTTAAGACTTGTAAAGTTTGAATCCCTTTGAATTCAAGTATGTTCTATAGTGGCTGTTTCTGGGATACCGAGCGCTATTTTCTACTTTCTTTTAGTTTTTGACAGAGTTTTCTCAACAATTCTTGTTCTGATTCCCTATTACTGAATCCCCTTTCAATGTTGGCTGTCTTCCCCTTTTATAATGTCATTTTAGGGTTCATGGTACCACTGATTCTCCCCCCTTAGCTCCCTAGGTACTTGAGCCCCTGTTATGTCAGCCACTTTAATAGCTAGGTCTTTCCCTGTTTCTCATAGTTTTCATCTTTTAGTGCTGTTTTCCTAAAAGCCACTTGCTGACTTTCCATTCCAAGGTGTCCTTGGAGAGCTAAACTTCACCCTCTCTTCTTTCAAGGCTTTTGACCTTTTAGACTCAGCTTTTTAGCTATCCTTCCTGCTGTCATTTTTCCCAAGTGAGTAGAATCCATTCCTGTTGGGTTGAAGGTTTTCCCAGCCACTTCCCCTTATAGTTCTTCATTCTGAGTTTCCCGAGGTACCAGCCTTTTGTTCATGAATTGTCACTCTCCAAGCTTTCTAGTTCTTTGTTGCACCACTGGGTGCTTGAGAAGGACATATCTGTTCTTCGTTTCTTGTATTTCGTGGTACCCTTTTTGAGCTGTCTCAATCCCACGTTAGCTATGTTGCACATCCCGAGGATCCCAAGCCTCTAGTAGCCTCTGGATATCCCGGCCTAGTTCTTTCAGTGGATTTTGCTGGATTTTTTAATGGCCTTTTTGCTAGAAATCTAAACATACATAGGGCCTTGATGTTGATTCTTCTTGCAGCACTAATTAGGCCTTCTTTACTTTTCATGGAATGGGCTTTCTTATAAAATTTTGGACCTCAACACTATTTTGCTTTCCTTTGCTTTGAAATTTTTCTCTTTGCCGTGCATTCTTCTGTGTGCTCATCCTTCAGCCCATAATTCCCCTTTTTTCCTAGAGCCCAAAGTAAGTTCTCTACCTCTTTCTTTTGTTTAAGTTTCTTCCTTCAAGTTTCTAGAGTTTAGAATGGGTTATGCTCACCTTCTAAATATTGAGGCATCCTTAGCCATCTTTAGGTGAACATTCAACATCCTTGAGGATGTAAATGTGGCGTACTGCCACAAGAGCGAAATTGCTCTCCATAGAGGGTCTAATACTATTTTTTTTCCCTTTGATGGCAATCTTGGAGGGTAGGGTTAGGTTTCCTGTGGATTCCCTCTTACTCAACACCCTTAGGTTTTACGGTTTGTGTCCAGACCAACTTCCTCCCAATTTTTACCGGGTAGTTAGTTGTGTCAGTAGGTTGAGTCAGATATACGGTTTGTAATTGAACCATCACAATATAAACTACATGTACAGTCTGTGTGGGAATAAGAAAACCAATTATTACTTGAAAGTCAGAGATATGTGGGTACGGCTAATTTCATGCCTACATGACTCTAATAGGTATTCCACTGAGGAGTTCGTCCAGGTGCGTGGCAACTGGTTTGCCAATGAAACCCCTTGCCCCATCTCGTGGCACGAAGTTGGTTCATACCGATAACTAACTTGTTTTTCTTTTCCCTTATGATTATTTTGGTTATCTAAATGCTAGCTCATTGTATTCCATGGTTGCAGACGGTAGAGTATTTACCCCGGATCTTAGAGTAATGCATGTGAGGGACCTGAATTTTTTGCTCAAGTCCAAAATATTTGTTCATACGAACGGGCAGCTCCGAGCATCGTACCTCATATTGGGCTGCACCCCTGTGTATAAGACTCGATAACCCTTCAGCCAGGCTCTTTCAGTAGACAACCCGCTGCTGTCCTATATTGACGTCCGGCACGCCAACTTCCTCCCCCCCCCCCCCTCATTGACTACCAATGAAGCCCGAGATTTCAATCCTCGCTACATTATTGCCAAAGACCTTGCTCTAGTCAGGGAGAGTTAGCTAAACGAGTTTCTCAGGCTCTCAGGGAATGGGAACACATTCCCGTAGAAGGGAACGAAGGCCAAGCCCAAGCAACCCTAGCCTAAGCAGCTGAGCCAAGAGAAGCCGAGGCCAATCAGGATGAAGCAATGGTGACCAGAAGGAAGATGACTGTTGATCGGTTCATACCCAATGCACAACTCTCGGCCCAACCTCAAGGCGGTGATCGTGCTCCCCCTCCCTTTGCTACCAGCCGTCCTAAGAAAAAATAGAAGGTTGGTGACCATCCCCCTAAGGTCCCCGGTGACATTCCCACAAAGACCCCTCCCCAAGGAAGGATTACTATCCGAGAACCAGTGGGTAGTTCTCAACCACCTGCCAAGGGCAGTAAGGACGTAGCATCCTTATCCCGGCTCAAGAATATCTAGCAGCCCAACTTCAAATTCGGTGACGGGCCTCTACCATCCACTAAGAGCATATAAGGACATGGGATAAGGGCCATTGGGGGAGGGTGGCCCAGAGTCTAGTGCACGGCCTTCTTCTGCCCGAGAAGGTTCGATTCTTCATAGAAGGGGACGAGGACTCATTGGTACGACAATTACAATGGCACACCATGGCTGTAATTTTCCTCTCCTCCCTTTTTCTGTTTGCTTTGATGTGTGGGTGACCCCCCAACCTTTATACTTATTGTTTTCGTGTTACCAGTCCACGCAGATGACACATGTACTCGGCGAGAGATTGAAGGAGCTCGTCGAGGATGTTGATCGGGAGAAGACGTTGAAGGACGTCACCAATGCTGTGGCAAAAGAGAAGGGCAAGGTTGCCGAGGCTGCCGAGAAGAAGGCTCAAGCCTCGGAGAAGGCCCGACAATTGGCGGAAGGGAAGTTGGCCAAGGCAGAGGACTGGTTGGGGGGTATTGAGCTTAAACTGGCAGAGGCTGCCAGCTTGAACTTGGCCTAGGCCGATCAAATAGCTGAAAAGCAGCCCTTGAAGTCTGCGAAAACAAATGGTACGATGAGGGCTTCGTGGACGCCAAGAAATCAACAAAGGTTGTTGTCCATCAAGCGTGGTTTCATGGGTTTGAGGAGGGATGGCTGGCGGCCCTCCAGGCGATGGGAGTACCCGAGGACTCTCCTTTGAGAAATCCAGCTCAAATCCCTTATCCAACTCCTCCACCACCCACCTAGAGTTAGGTTGATGTTGTAGATGAGGAGGAGACTACCAGCATGAGGGACTGGTCCAAGCAATCAACACCCATGGGGATACTGTCGATCTCAAGGTCACCAGCAACCTGAACATTGTCGATTATGCTCAACTCCCGCCCACTGATCCGACCGTTTAGTACTTATGTTTTTAACTAGCTTTTTTGCCTGTGTTTGCTTTTACTTTTTGACATACCCAGGGTCACCGGGTTGTGGTGACCGAACACTGTTATACTTCTTCTTTTACTAAGTTTCATTCACCTATATTCACTAGGCTGTGGTGACAAAACATTGGTTTAACCTTCATCTGCTTTAATTATAACTTTTTGCTATTAGGTTATCCTTTCTGTCATGCTCCTTGATTGTTTTTCTGCTTTATACATGTATTCCCAATGATAGGGTGGTTTAATCCCAGCTTGCTATAGGATGGTTGTTGGGACCACATTACTTACATATAAAAGGCTGGGCAATTATCGAGCAAAATTTGAAATCCGGTTGTTACTTGAACCGAGACACAATTTTCTGCCCTTAGAAAATTCGAGAATAGTTAAGTGCAAGGTTTCCACCTGCCCGGTGTTAAGAAACAATCCGAGGTCAAGTTTTCATCCTTAGAATAGTTAAGTGCAAGGTCTCCACCTGCTCAGTGTTAAGGAACGACCCGAGGATAGGTTTCTGTCCTTAGAAAAATTTAGAACAAGGTTTCCACTTGCCCAATGTTAAGAAACGACTCGAGGATAGGTTTTCGTCCTTAGGAAAATTTAGAGTAAGGTTTCCACCTGCCCGATGTTAAGAAACGACCCGAGGATAGGTTTCCGTCCTTAGAATAGTTGAGTGCAAGGTTTCCACCTACCCGGTGTTAAGAAACGACCTGAGGACAGGTTTCTGTCCTTAATTGAAATTTGATAGTTCTTCGCACATTTGCCGATCATAATGAATTAATAATGACAGGATTATACTTAAGAATATATCTGCATGAATAGGTTTCACAACTTTATTAAGTTAAAAATACGCACATAATATATTACATTCAACCCGCGCCCTCTTGTATTGGTTATCAGTGGTAGAATTTCTTCAGATTATAGGCATTCCATGGCCGGGGAAGTGGTCTTTTGTCTAAATCCTCCAAGTAGCATGCTCCTACACCTGCGATGGCAGTTACCCTATAAGGCCCTTCCCAAGACAGGGCTAATTTCCCGACATTCGTATCCCGCATATTCCCTACAGCCGTTCGTAACACCAGGTCCCTAGCACTAAATTCCCTGGTCTTTACATCCTTGTTATAGCGTCGGGCAAGTTTTTGTTGGTACTCGGCCAGTCATATAGTCGCTGCTTCTTGGTACTCTTCCAGCAAATCTAAACACATTACCAACAGTCCGTCATTCTAGGTAGGGGTGAACTCCACAACCCGCACACTACATAAGTTTACCTCAGCCGGTATTACAGCTTCTGCCCTGTACGTGACAGAGAATGGAGTCTCCCCTGTAAACCTTCTAGGAGTCATCCGGTATGCCCATAAAACGTTGGGCAGCTCCTTGGCCCACCTACCTTTTGCACCATCTAATCTTTTCTTTAATCCGTTCACGATTGCCTTATTAGTGGCTTCTGCTTGGTTGTTGCTTTGAGGATACGCGGGGGTGGAATACCTGTTTTTGATGCCAAGATTACTGCAAAACTAACAAAAAGCCCTACTATCAAATTGCAATCCATTATCAGATATAAGTGAGTCCGACACCCCAAATCTTGTGACTATGTTTCTCCACACAAACTTTTTAACATACACATCCCGAATATTAGCTAAAGCTTTCGCCTCCACCCACTTGGTGAAGTAATCAACTGCAACTAACACGAACCTTCGATTGCCCGTTGCCCGAGGAAATGGGCTGAGAATGTCCAACCCCCATTGTGCGAAAGGCCAGCGGCTATTGATTGGATTCAGATGGCCTACTAGCTGATGAATCAAAGGGGCATGCTTTTGGCACTGCTCATACTTGCGCGCATACTCAGTGGCATCCTTCTGCATCTATGGCCACCAAAATCCTTAGGTCATTGCTCGGTGTGCCAATGAGTGTCCCCCGACATGATTGCCACACACCCCATCATGCAATTCGGCCAAGATTTCGCTTACTTTCTCGGGGTGCAAGCATAATAGGTATGGCCCCCCCCACAAGACCTCCGGTATAACTTGCGAACCGCCGACAACTAGTACCGAGGAGTCATTCGGCGAATCCTATTAGCCTTATTTTCATCATCTGGAACTCGATCCTCAACTAAGTAGTCAATGATCGGGTCCATCCAACATGGCCTGGATGCCGAAATCATGGCAATATGAACTCCAGCAGCACCAACACCAATTACCGCATTAGTGCTCGACTCCTCTATGAGCTCCGCCTTGATTGACCGAGGCACCTCCTTCGTCATTGACGACGCCAACGTTGTTAGGGAATCAGCATGTCTTTTCTACGCTCGGGCCACTTGGGCCATCTTTGCCATACGAAATTTATTCATGATTTACCCTACCACCTGCAAGTATGCTCTCATCCGAGAATCTCGGGCTTCGAAACTGCCCTGCACCTAGCTTACCACTAGCCGAGAATCTAAATAGATTTCTATGTCCCGGGCATCCATACCCAAAACGACTCTTAATCTGGCGAGTAGGGCCTCGTACTCAGCCTTGTTATTAGAGGCTCTGAACCCCAGCCTAAAAGAATACTCTAACCATATTCTTTCAAGAGTAATAATGACAATCCCAGCTCTAGCCCCTGAGGCACTTGATGCGCTGTCCACGAATACCTTCCACGAGCGACTCTCTACCTGACAAACCATTTCCCTTTCGTTCTTTGGAGAGAATTCTGCAACAAAATCAACAAGGACTTGGCCCTTCACCGAATTTCGTGGCTTGTATTGTATGTCAAAGGAACCTAGCCGGGTCCCCCACTTAGCTATCCAACCCATAAAGTTGGATCTCTTCAACAACGACTGTAAAGGGTACTAATTCAGGACATAGACAGTGTGAGCCTGGAAGTAATGCAACAACTTTCTCATAGCGTGCATGAGTGCAAGCATCAACTTCTTCAGGGGTAAATATCTTGTCTCAGCATCTACCAAGATCTTACTGATGTAATACACAGGCTGTTGTACTCCTTGATCCCTTAGTAGCACGGCACTCACAGCATGATCGGACACTAAGAGATATATGAACAAATCCTCCCTGGGTTCTAAGGCCGTCAACATGGGTGCTTGCATCAAATACTCCTTCAAATCTTGAAAAGCTCTATCACATTCCTCCTTCCACTTCTTTAGAAGTTGGTAGAATGGTCGGCAGCGATCAGCAAACTTAGAGATGAATCAGTTAAGGGCAACTAACATTCCGCTCAATACTTGCACTTCTTTTGGATTGCTTGGCAGCTTGAGGTGTTTCACTGCCTCAATCTGGTCAGGGTTGACTTCTATTCCCCGGTTAGTGATAAGATATCCTAGGAATTTACCAATCCCTACCCCGAAAGCACATTTCTCCGCATTAAGGCCCAACTTATGTTGCCGAAGCACTTCAAACACCCCCTGAAGATCCTCTATATGTCGTACTTCTTGCTTGTTTTTTACTACCATGTCGTCAATGTACACCTCAACCGTGCACCCTATTTTATCTCAGAACATTCTCGTCATCATCCGTTGATATGTAGCCCTGGCGTTTTTCAACCCAAAAGGCATCACAATATAATGATAATTGGCTTCCAGGGAGATGAATGATGTCTTTTCTTGGTCCTTAGCTACTAGGGCAATCTAATGATACCCTTGAAAGGCGTCTAGGAAACTCATCCTTGGGTGTCCATATGTGGCGTCTACCAATTGATCGATCTTCGGCATAGGAAACGAGTCTTTTGGGCATGCTCGGTTCAAATCCGTGAAATCTACACAAACTCTCCACTTGCCGTTCTTCTTCTTCACCACCACGGTATTTGCTAACCACTCCGAGAAGAAGATTTCTCTTATCGCCCCAGCCTCCCTTAACCTCTTAACCTCCAACTTAACTGCCTCAACATGCTCCTTGGCTGACCTTCTTAGCTTCTACTTCTCGGGAGGAAATAATGGATCTACATTAAGCCTGTGGACTATGAATTCGGGATCCATCCCGGGCACCTCATATGAACTCCAAGCGAAGACATCCACATTTTGAATGAGGAACAACAATATTCCTACCCTATCATCATCCTTTATACTTGCTCCTATTTGGAAATACCTATCAACATCCGATAATATCTTAACTTTGAGCAGTTTCTCGGCACAACCGGCCTTCACTCCCTCTCGAGGCTCCTGTAATTGCTATAAAGGGGCCTCTTTGGAATTTCCTTCTCTTTAGCCCGCTCATTCTTCCAATTAACTGCGGCAACCAGGCATTGCCTCAGCACTTGCTGGCTTCCCCTCACTACAACTATGCCCTGCTCGGTAGGAAACTTAACCTTCACATGCAAGGTGGATAGACCAGCCCCCATTGCTTGAATCCACGGCCTTCCCAGAATCGCCGTGTATGGGGAAAACGCATTGACCACTATGAATGTCACCACCAACTCTTTACCTTCCATATTTATGGGAAGGGAGATTTGACCCTCGAGAATCACCACCTTGCCATCAAACTTGACCATTGGTGCATCATACTTTGATAAGTCCTGATTCTTTAACCCAAGCCCTCTGAATAGGTCCAGATACATCCCGTTGGCCTCGTATCCCTGGTCTACCATCACCCTTTTTACTAAGAAACCGCCTATCCGGGCTGCGACTACCAACGTGTCGTCATGCAGTTGAATTGTTCCTTCTAAATCATTGTCGTTAAAGGTGATGGGCTCCTGACCAATCCTCATTTTCTTCTTGGGCGGTTGGTCGCCAGGGCAATTCCCCACAGGCACTACGGTTAACACCCCTCTTCTAGTTATAGTAGTACCCCTTGGGGTAGCGTGGATGACTTCAATCACCCCAAATGGCGGTGGGAGAGGATTTCCCCTTTGTTGAGCACCTTGCCCAGTACCCCGATTTCCGGAATCCACTACAAACTCCTTCAAATATCCTGCCTTCACCAGCTACCCTAAATGATCTTTTAACACCTGGCATTGTTCGGTGGTATGCCCCTTGTCCCTGTGATACGTACAATACAAGTTCTAGTTCCTCCGAGTCGGGTCACCCCCCATCTTGTTCGGCCACTTGAAATATGGTTCATTCTTAATCCAATCTATGATCTTGTGCACCAGCTCCTTGAACGTTACGTTCACTTCCCCCATCTGTGTTTCTGGCTCTTGAGTTCTCAAATCCTTTTAGGGCCTTGGCTGGAAACTGGCCTGTCGGGACGATTCACTAATGGTGCCTCACCCTTACTCTATAGCCAATCATCTTCGAGACGTTTATACTCTTTAATACGCCATATGAATTTGCTTATATCCTCGAGAGGTTTCCTTGTCAATGACTCCCATAGTTTAGAGTCCTCGGGCAGCCCCATCCTAAAGGTACTTGCCGCAATCTTCTTGTTGCCCCCACTTATCTCATTGCAAAGCTCCTAATACCGACTGGCGTAACTGCGAAGGGTTTCCCCAACCCTCATCTTTATAGACAACAATGCGTCCACCGGTTGCGGTACCTAGCTACAAGTTACGAACCGGACATCGAATTCATGGATCAGCTTGGCAAAACTGTGGATAGAGCCCTTCCGTAACCCATTAAACCATCTCAAAGCAGTGGGCCCGAGGTTTAAGGGAAATACCTT
The DNA here is from genome assembly GCF_932294415.1 of Quercus robur. Lineage (NCBI taxonomy): Eukaryota > Viridiplantae > Streptophyta > Magnoliopsida > Fagales > Fagaceae > Quercus > Quercus robur. Next base: position 41,173,336 of record NC_065542.1, read on the forward strand.
GCACACCAGCACGTCATTATATGCATGCAAAGACATCATCTGAATATAATGGTTGATGTGCTCCACCGAGTCCGTTTTCCCATCATAGGAATTGAATGGTAGGCACGTAAATCTACTCGGCATTGGGGCCCGCTCAATGTCATCGACGAATGGCAACTGAGCAACTTTGCTTAAAGCGCGGCTCATGGCATCCATTGCGGCATTGCGGGGCCATCACTATTCCGGGGAATCCGAACCCCGGTCAGCATACTCCCGTGAACGTGAACAGTCCTGACGTCATGACTCCCTTGAATACGAATAGTACCGGCATCGACGGGACTCCCGCAAATGTGAACAGTCCTGATGTCATGACTCCCTTGAATGCGAACGGTCCCGGCATCGACGGAACTCCCACAAACTTGAATAGTCCCAGTGTCAATGGGACTCCCATAAAGGTGAACGATCTCGACGTCAATGGGAGCCAGAATTATTGGACTCCACCTCATAGGGATTTCCCCCACTATCAGACCTCTTTTCTCAGTTGACTCGATCCCCTCTCCAATAACTGCCCCTTGCTTCCACCTCCAAATCTCTCACCAGTCTATGTAACCGCTCTAGCTCCTTATCTCTTTTGTCAAATTGCCCTTGCCCTAAAGCACCCGACATTGCTCAGTGGGTTTGGTACAACCCCTTTCCAAGGCTAGAACCCTCCTTCTCTTGTCCATGATCCCTATCTTCACGCCTCTTGTGCCTTTGTTCTCGATAGGTGGATCCCCGAAAGGATCCCACTAAACCACTCTCGGTGTAGCTCCTTGAACATCTTTCAGACATTTTCCAAAGTGTGAGTCTCAGTTGAACCACAGTTTTGTAGGAGATTCCCACAGACGGCGCCAATTGTGTGCGCCAATGATGAAGCTAGTGGGCCGAACCTCTATTGGGCTCACAACTTATTTGTGAAGTGGGCTAAGGATTTCCTACTTTGGTTCATTTACAAAAACCCAACTTAATTTCCTCTCCCTCTGAACTATTTTACTCTCTCTATCCTTTTACTATACTAACTTAACGCTTTCCTTCTCTCTATATTCTCAGTTTTTTTTGTACCCTTTCAACAACCCTTCTTCTTCCCTAACTTCTTTTATTTATAGCATTATAATTAGTGGAGAGTTATGATTACTCTCATAGTTAGTGGTATAGGAGGTCCAATGTTATTATTGCTAAGTGGATGTTTAGTTGGGAGTGGGGTGTGGTGAGAGTGGCAATAGAACTGGTTCCCTAGTTCAGGAGATATTCCCAGTATCGTTAATTCCCAAGGCAATACCGAGCATCTACAAGCCCACTTTCTTGAGAGATTTGTGCTTTTCGGCCGGGTTAGAGTTATACTGGCAGCTTGTGTCACGATGGTATCATTGTGGTCTTTGAGTTTTAGAAGGGTATCAAGGTTAATCTGGACTAAGGCTGTGAGCCCAATAGAACACACAAGTGCACTCAAGGTCCTAAGGTCCAAGGCTCACTGCCCAACAAGGTTGAAGCCTCGTATACATGGCACCAATACATTGGATCATACAAACGTAGGAGCCCTAGAGGGAACCATGCCTCGTACAACTTCTATTAGAAAATGCCTCTTCGATGAACTTATAGTAGTTGCAATTTTTTTTTTTTCTTTTAAGGAGATTAGATTCAATATAATTTAAGATTGAAAGTTCACTTAGTGTGTAAAATACTAATAAATGTTTAGACCCTCAATTTCAAATATAACTAACACAAGCTTATACTCAAACAATAAATGTGCGGAATAAAAAGTACAAGCAAAAACCCAAAAAAATAAACAACTCTACACCATAATTAATCACAACACAACAAAAATTAAAAGGCAAGAGTAAGGGTTAGAGATATGCAAACACAAACATAACACCAGCATGTGTTATCGAAGAGGAAACCAAAGAACTCAGCGAAAAACCTCTCCGCCGCCTTCCAAGCGATGAAATGATCCACTAAAGAATAAAGTTAGGATACACGAATAGTAATAGACCCTCCAAGCCTAATCTACCCAATGCACCTAAGCCCTCAAAGTTCCTTGCTTCAACAAGGTTAAGCCTAACCGTGTCATCTTTAGTTTTCTGGATCCCGCAAAAAGCCCATTGCATCAACCAAGTGAATTGGTCATCTCCGAGCTACTTCCCAAGCACCAAAATACCTCCTCACTGATTTGGGAATGGTGAGATAACGATTTGGCTAATGAACCTTTCAAAGGTATGTCAATGGAAAGAGCGAGAGTAGAGGAATTTGGAGAATTAAAAGTCTGAGATTGTGGATGAGTCAATCTTGATTTTCTTTAGGGTTTCTCTCTCAAAATTCTCTCTAGAAGTTCTCTACATTTCGTGGGTATAAGGGTATATATAGTAGGATACGTGAGGAATGTGAAAAGTCATTTTTTTTTGCAAAACAGGGCATTTTGGCAACTCACTCATGAGTGGGATGAGTAACAAGATTGAGTTGCGAGTTAATTGCCAGGCCAGACTATCAATTTTTGTCCTGTAGTACTCTAATTGTTGTGACCCTTCTATTTCCTGCATGCTTCACACGTGTGGCATTTTGGCGAGTTGCCAGTCATGAGAATCCTCTTAATGTTCACACACTTGAATTCTTCACACTCCTCTCACATACAAACCTTACATTATTCCCACCTAAATACAGAGTATCTAATTGTTGAAATACAAGCAAATTTGGTATAGAATAAAGCCAACACATGACTAAATAAATTCAACCTAACAATCTCCTTTTTTGGCTATTCTATGACAAAACCCCAAAATAGACTCTAGACTTAAAATATGAGTTGGGAACAGTTTCCAAAACTCACTCACATCTAACTCTAGATTTTGTGAAGATCTTAAACCATACAAAGAAGTTTTCCTGAAAACAATAACACAGGACGATCATTATAAGCAGAAATCTTGAAATGCATATGGAGTAAGCATAATGCGATCAAACAATAAAGAATATAACAATAAGGCATGGCTTGACCAAATAAGAACAATCACTATAAATAGTGACCACAATGATCATTCACACAATGAATGAACATCTGGATATGCAAGCTAATAAGTACAATGCAAAGTATCATTTGCATGTCCAACACTCAATCGATGCAAAACACTAAGGTAGTTGCATCAAGGTTACAAGATCCAACATGGGCACAAGTGTACTAAAGACAATGCAAACATAATCTAAAAGTACTTAATAACTACAAAGCAAAAGGTACATATTTAAAGCATAGTTTAAATAGCTATAACATTCAAGCATTCATAACACACCATATCCAAGTATTTTAAAAACCAAATACTAGAGTCATAGAGTACTTAAAAACCAAACCAAAGTACTAAAATAAGTGCTATGAAAACCTATAATAGAAACTAAAACCATAAAGCCATAAAAACTATAAAAACTCGTAATAAGTTTTCCCCCTCAAGATAAGGCTCCCTCTCAAGAGCTACTCCATACTACTCCCCCTTTTTTACCGAAATGGCCAAAGGGCTAAGTTTGGTTAGCGAAGCTATCAAACTTGGCTATGAGCAAGTTGATTTGGTCTTCAATAGTGGTCAGCCCATTGGAGTGCTTAGTTTGGATTTCTTTCAAGCTATCAATCCTCTCAAGAATGATCTGAAAAGCATCTAGAGGCACTGTTGAAGATGATGAGGCTCTGCTTCTTCCTCTACCACCACCTTTTCATGAAGAAGATGGTGATCCTTCTACTTCAGTCTCGGTGTCCATAGGCTGTTCTTGTTCAAGATTAACCTCCTCCTCATCACCCGGAAGACAAACTTTGCTCCTTGTAATTGTTATAACATTGATAGCAAGAGGTATAGGCATGAGGCTTATGTCTTAGGGAGTCTTCACACCTTTTTCATGAAGGATTCTCATGATTTGAAAAGGGAGAATAAGCTTTGGCCTTGAGGCTATCCTTGTTGCATCAGCAATGATGGAGAATACATGAGCACTAATGTCAATGTAGATATTCTCCCGAAGCTCCATGAGGAAGATGGCTCTAGCATTAGTGATGGTGGTCATCTTCCTTACCGGGAATAGGTTGAACTCCATGATGTAGGTAAGGGATCGCAAATCCGGAGGGAAGGCATTTGTGTTGAGACATCTTCCTTCTCTAACACCACCAATATGGGATTGAACCGTCTCTATGGAGAGCATTCTGTCCTTGAAAGGAGTGAAGTCATGATCTATGTCTCCATGTCTAAGAACATTATCAATGTCCTCCACTTCAATGTTGAATTCATGGCCTCTAACCCAACAGTCTAGGTAATCGTCTCGTAAGATGACATTAGCGTAGAATTCCTGAATCAGTGGTTCACAAACTCGGGGAGATCACTGAAAAGCTTTTCCCAACCTCTTTCTACAAAACAACTTGGGATGAAGTAGTCCTTCAGATCAACAAGATCCACAAACTGCTCTTGAATGATTGGAGCTTTTGCAAAAAATTGATTGTATCGCTCAAAATGTTGGGTGGAGCGAAAACGGGTCTCATCCATTCATTTCCTTTTGCCTCCACGCTGAGCAATGGTTTTCCTTGGAGCCATCAATAAAAAACAGAGCAGCAAATACCACAAAAACAGAGCACAAAGTACGGTAACAAACTTAATTAGTAACAAGTTAGTACCAACATAATGGACATTGAATTAAAACCCTAAAAACTGAAATTTAAAGAGTAATTCAAAAAAATAATAAGTGAAGACATAAAACATCAAAACATGATGAAATCATGACATTAAGCACTCAACATGTCAAAGTGTGTGTGTGTGCATCAAATGCAAAAGTGTGCAAACTAAGGCAAAGTAATAACACATAATCATATGATGTTTCAAAATCAAAGAAACATAATTATCCCTACAAATTTGTATTCCATGGAATTCAAAGAGACACACAAAAACATCTAAGAAACATTTTATCAAGAACATGGTATGCACAACACAACACAAAAACATAGTACAATGCATAAAAATGAAACACAAACATGAAAAACATGTAGAATAAGCATTATACCAACAAAACCAACAAAAATCATATATCAAACTCATCAAAACATCAACAAAACCATATTCAACAACCATATTTCCATATCTCAACATATACACAAAATCCAAGAAAATTAGGGCTAGAAACTTGAAATACATTGAAAATAAGAGAAACTCATACATTTTCTTGAAGATTGATGAAGGATTGATGAAGAAAATGGAGGTTTTGTGAGTGAAAATGGAGATTTTGGGAAAGAGAGAGGCAGACAAGACAATGTGGGTGCACGTGATGCAAGGGAAATCTAAAAATTTTTTGTGAAAACTTTCTTTGATTTAACCCTATTTGTGCGAAACACGCGATTTTCGTGACTGGACTACCCGCGAGCAAGTCACCAAAAACCCTTGAATAAAATTTTTAAAATTTTGTCTTAGTGTTTTTCGTGACTAGAAAGTCCACTCGTGAATAAGTCGAGAAGGGAGTCGCGAATCCTTTTGTGTAAGCTCGTGATTGGAGCTTCCACTTGCAACCAAGTCTGGAAATTGAGTCGAAAAAATGCTAAAAACCCAGAAATTTCGAAAAATTTTCTAAGTATTTTTGGCGACTGGGGGACTCACTTGCCAGAGAGTCGCAAGAGCTTTTGAGTAAGCTCACGACTGGCTTGACCCATCAGAAAGTTGCCAAAACAAAGTTGCAAAATTTTTTGGTTTTTCTGAAAATTTTCAAAACAGAACACTTTCCAAAAACAACTCAAAATACTCAAAAATATTTTTTTTTAATCAACATATGATTGAGTATATACACCACATTTAATCAAGTACAATCATACAAATGAATAAGGCATTTATTGAACATAGACATGTGTGATATGTGTGGGTACCAAATGTGGGATAGTCCTTAGTCTAATCTGAAGTTTCAATGATCAATTCAACCAAAACATACACGATTAGCACTAGAAAGAGTAACCAATCTCAATTATATAAATATGCATATATGACTGAAAGCTCAAAAATGTGTTAAAAACACAAGAGTTGTTTAGACCTCCAAATTAAAGTTATGGCTAGATTGCTTTTACTCTAACTTATCTAAGTGCGGAAATAAGAGTAAATGAAACGCAATAAATCGATACTACTCTAATGCATAAACATGAACAACAAACATTAAAAGTAAAGCATAAAAGTAAGGGAAGAGAGAATGCAAACACAAGATAACACGCCGATGTGTTATCGAAGAGGAAATCGAAGAACTCGGTGAAAAACCTCTCCGCCGCCCTCCAAGCGGTAATCGATCCACTAAACAATAGTTGGGATACATGGGTTAGCAAGAGACCCTCCAAGCCTAATCTACCCAATGTACCTAAGCCTTCCAAGCTCCTACTCCAACAAGGCTTTTTGAAACCGTGTCTTGTCTAGCTCTCCAGATCCTGCAATCCACTCGATTGCATCTGCCAAGCCTCACCAGCTTCTTTTGGCAATTCCCCAAAACTTCTCGAGCTCCAAAACACTCTTTACACTCTGAATAGGTGTGGGTTGTGTTTGGGTACAAATCTCCTTTCAAGGTATGACAATGGGAGAGGGATGGAGAAGAGGTTACAACGATTTCTCACTAAGTATGAGTAGCTCTCTCTCTAAAAGATGGGTGTGTGTGTTGTAGAAAACCTGTTTAAGGTTTTTCTCTCTAAATGGCCTCATTTGCATTTGTGGGTAATGAGGGTATATATAGTATGGGTGAAGGGTAAGAAAGTCACTCATAAAAATCCTCCAAGCAGAATGTTTCGGGACTACCTTGTGGAAAGGTTTTACTCGCGAGACACTCACGAAAACGACAGCCTAACACGACTTTTCAGCTTCCAGTCATGTGCTCCTCATGTGGCTCTTTCGCATGTTAGCTTCTTGTGAGCTTCTTGCAAAATCCACTAATTCTTCATTTAATCTTGATTCTTTACTAACTTAATACTAAACTCAATACAATAAAATCCCACAAAATACAAGAAATAAAATTAAAGCAATTATAACACTTTTTGTCATGGAATAAGCCAACACTAAAACATAGTTGTAAATCATAACTTTACAATGACCTCCCACATAACTTGATTACATAACATTGAAGCATTTCATTTGGCTTCTTACATTTCATAACATTTGATCATTTTGGAACAATACATCTTATTTTGAGATCGATGCCTGAAATTTTTTATATTTCAATTTGATGATTAAGCCTTTGGCTTTTGGGCACCATACATTCTTATTACAAGTTGCTTTCCCTTTTTCCTAGCCAAATACTAGTATGTACGACGGCTTTTGCAGCTTATTATCTCTTTTCAAGATTTGACTTTGATTGAGCTATAAAGCGTAAACATAAAAGAGTGGGAAAATATATAGATACAAGTCTATGCATGTCTCAAGATAAACAAAACCATTGGCTAATCATTCATAACAAGTTTGAAAATCTATTTACAACAATCATATAGATGACAAGATTTTTCCCACAATAATATGAGTGCATAAAGAACAAGTTAAGCTCGTAAATGCACAAAACCATTTGTACGAAGGTACATGGCAAAACATGCGTGTGACAAAACACAATAATGCCAATCAAACTTTTTGGATTTTCTACTTTTTATGTGTTTTTGGATTTTTGACACAAAAACAAGTAAAGATTGATAAAAAAGGAACAAACATTCAAAACTTTCAAAAGCAACAAACAAAACTAGTAAAAACATGCTAGAATGAAAACATAAGCAAGCAACCAAACAATGTCACAACATATTAAAAGAATTGATGCATGGACATGTTATAATGCTTATGCATGTGTATCCTTCTTCACCCATATGGCTAAGCTCGTAAATGCATAAAGCCATTCGTACAAAGGTACATGGCAAAACATGCATGTGACAAAACACAATAATGCTGATCAAACTTTTTGGATTTTCTACTTTTTATGTGTTTTTGGATTTTTGACACAAAAACAAGTAAAGATTGATAAAAAAGGAACAAGCATTCAAAGCTTTCAAAAACAACAATCTTGGAATAGGCATCGGTTAGTTCTTCATTCAACTTTTCAACTTCACACTTCGTTTCTTTGTACCACACTAGAAGGCTTTTGTAATCTTGCTCAGCTCTTTTCATTTTTCTTATGGCTGCTTCAACCACTCTAGCATACTCTTAGGTCTTCTCAAGAAGAGAATTATAGGATTCTTGCAATCCTTTTGCTTCTTCATCTTCATCATCGGATTCCTCCCTAATCCCCATAGACTCCATTTCGGTGTGCTCACCGAGCTTTTCCACTAGTGTTCAAATCTTATGAAGAGTCCACGGGTGCAATGGCCATAAATGTGGAGTAGTTTCCTTCTCCGCCACAACTTTCTTCAGAGTTTGAATTGGAGCTGTCCAAGTCACTAAGGGTAGTGGGAAAGACTTTACCCTTTGCCTTCAAATATGTGGGGCATTCTTTCTTCACATGTCCATGCCCTTTGCACTCATAGCATGTGACCACTTGGGATGGAGAAAAATCTTTGGAATCCTTCTTCTTGAAATCTTTCTCATCCTTTTTGAAATTTGAGAATTTCCCCTTCTCAAAAGACTACCCATCCTTCTTAAATTTTAAGAACTTACGAAAGTTTTTAGCAAGATATGCCACTTCCTTTTCAACCTCATCCTCATCTGAGGAGTCTTGAGCTTCCACTCTCTCATTGATTGTCTTGAGAGTGAGAGATTTTCTCTTCCTTTGTGATGGTAGAAATAGCTCATAAGTTTAAAGAGAATTGATGAGTTCTTGAATTTTAATCTCATAAAGGTCTTTGCCCTCTTCAATGGTAGTAACCTTAGCACGGAAGCTCTCTGGCAACGATCGTAGGATCTTCCTTACAACCATGGAGTCCTTCGTCTTTTCACCCAAGTTGAATTTTCCAATCACCACTTCATTTAGCTTCCCATAAAAGGTGTCGAATGACTCATCTTCGCTCATCTCTAGTTCCTCAAAACGAGTTGTAAGCATTTGTAACTTGGTGTCCTTCACCTTTTTGGTTCCTTCATATGTGGTCTCCAAAATTTTCCACACCTCCTTGACAATTGTAACATGTGAAATCCTATGAAATTCATCGAGTGAGACACCACAAAAATAGCATTTAAAGCTTTACTATTAGCATTGGCCGCTGCAAGGGTTGCCTTTTCCCAAGTAGATTTGGCAGCCTCCGGCCTAGTCCATCCATCTTCAACTGCATCCCATACACTATCATCAATAGAGCACAAGAATGCACGCATACGCACTTTCCAAAAGGCGTAATTGCTCTCATCAAAGAAAGGAGGTGCATTTAGGGATTGAGACTTATCCATTGTAGGGTCAAGGATCACACTTAGGATATAGAAATCCAACAAAGTGTACCTGCTCTGATATCAATTGAAAGTTCACTTAGTGTGTAAAACACTAATGAATGTTTAAACCTCCAATTTCAAATATAACCAACACAAGCTTATACTCAAACAATAAATAAAAAGTATAAAAAGTATAAGCAAAAACCCAAACAAATAAATAACTCTACACCATAATTAATCACAACGCAGTAGCAATTAAAAGGCAAGAGTAAAGGTTAGAGAGATGCAAACACAAACATAACATCGGCATGTGTTATCGAAGAGGAAATCGAAAAACCTCTTCGCCGCCCTCTAAGCGGTGAAATGATCCGCTAAAGAATAAAGTTGGGATACACGAATAGTAATAGACCCTCCAAGTCTAATCTACTCAATGCACCTAAGCCCTCCAAACTTCTTGCTTCAACAAGGTTAAGTCTAATCGTGTCTTCTTTAGCTTTTCGGATCCCGCAATAAACCCATTGCATCAACTAAGTGAATTGGTCATCTCCGAACTGCTTCCTAAGCACCAAAATACTTCCTCAGTGATTTAGGTATGGTGAGATAAGGATTTGCCTAATGAACCTCTCAAGGGTATGTCAATGGAGAGAACGAGAGTAGAGGAATTTGGAGAATCAAAAGTCTAAGATTGTGAATGAGTCAATCTTGGTTTTCTTTAGGGTTTCTCTCTCAAAATTCTCTCTAAAAGCTCTCTACATTTCATGGGTATAAGGATATTTATAGTAGGGTACATGAGGAATGTGAAAAGTCATTTTTTCTGCAAAACAGGGCATTCTGGTGACTCACTCGCGAGTGGGATGAGTCACAAGATTGAGTCGTGAGTTAATTGCCAAGCCAGACTGTCAATTTTTGTCCTGTAGTGCTCCAACTGTCGTGACCCTTCAACTTTTTGCATGCTTCACATGTGTGGCATTTTGGCAAGTTGCCAGTTGCGAGAATCCTCTGAATGTTCACATACTTGAATTCTTCACACTCTTCTCACACACAACCCTTACATTATTCCCACCTAAATACAGGGTATCTAATTGTTGAAATACAAACAAATTTGACACAGAATAAAGCTGACACATGATTGAATAAATTCAACCTTACAAAGAACTTTCACGTCTGTTCGATATCAATTGTATCAATTGGTTTGGTTTTTCCTGTTCTATGTTAGTATAATATATAAGAGATATGGCAAGTTAGTTGGTGTTGGATTTCTATTCTGTTTGTAGGGGTTCTAGGTTTTTTTTCCGCCAATAATTGTGTTTTGATTAATGAAATTTATAATTCATCCAAAAAAGTCAAACAAAAAAAAAAAAAGAGAGATATGGTAAGATCACACCAATTATTCTCCAAACAACTTGCTCTTTAATAAATGTACGTAATAAATTAACATACTTTAATCTTGGATCTTATATGCTTCAAGAGGTGGAACTCTGTTATGAGTGTCTGCTATATAGGTTCTATGAAAATCTTTGTACACAAAATCTCTGTACAGTGGACTGTTACTTAGAAGCACTTTCGCAGGTTCAATGCGGCAATTGTTGGAAGGATGGATGAAGCTGGTAACTGTTGTCCGTGCAACTTTTTTGTTCGTCACAACTGTGTGGTCAGCACTGCTTAGCTTCCCATTTGCTAATAACCTACACTCATAATCACAAATTTGTGATCAGAAATCAATCAAGGAATATATGGTGTTAGAGATATATTAGTCTAATAATATAAGTCTAAGCCTTAGTCTACTAGAATCTAAATTAATTATTCACTAACTATAATTAATAGATCTACGGTAAAAGTAGTAAACTTGACTCGCACTTTTTATAAATTTTGGAAGGCTTAGATCTATATTATTGGGCTATTATATCTCTAATGCTATCGCATCAAAGAAATTATAAATTTTTGTCAGAGACTCACAAGTACCCAGAAGAAACAGAGGCCGAACTTTTCAAATAAACTAGAAACATAATGTTGATGGTAAATTAAAGAGAGAGTAGCATTGATCTTAATTTCATTTTTATCGTCTTCTCAAAATAACAATCTAGGACTAGGACAAAGACGTCACATAGCATAGGCCACTCAAAGCACACTTTATTTGGAAAAGCTGACTTTGCATTGCACCAATAACTTTCAAACCTGAAAATTGAATAAGTTTTTCTTAACTTCTTTTCATTTTTTTTTTCTGTCTTTTTCGTCAATTTTTCTCCTTCTCTCTTATGCTATATGGAGGCATGTGGTAGATTGAACACTTAACAGGGCGAATGAAAACCATGATCTTAATTTCATTATATCCTCTTTCAAAATCAACCTACTAAATTTTAGAAGGTACTAGTATTTTATGCACATGTAATGTACAACTTAATTAATTAAGAATAATAATAATAATAATAATAATAAAAGAGAAGAAAATTATTTTTAGTTACACGAGGAATGCACTTTATGATAGTATTTTATTTATTTATTTAAGAGAAAATTACACTTTTCCTCCCAAACTATCACCCGGATTATGTGAAACCAATTTTGGTATAATTTCATCTTTTAATTTTAGGTGTAAGGATCCAGCTCAATCAATTGGTCCAGAAGTCACATGCAAGCAATTTCGGTTAAACTTAACACCAAAATAGAAGAGAGGGAGTTAAGTGAGTTTTAAAATTTTGGGGTCAATTGTGCGTTTTTGGGTAAAGTGAAATCATGATGACAAGTTAGGGTGGAAAAATATAATTCACCATTTCTTAAACATATAATAGTTTTTTTTTTTTAACTATTTTTTGCGGAAATTTTGGCAATTCAATTTCACTTGAAACAGATATGTTAATCATTTTAATGTGTCACATAACATCAAGAGAAAGAAAAAATAATAATAATAATAATGAAAAAAATATAATAAAAACAAGAGGTGCACTTGGTGCATATACAATTGTAAGACGCAACTTTTATTTTAAAGTATATTTTATTATATGATTTGGATATAAGTTTATATATGATATATATATATATATATAATATATATATAATTTTATTTGTAATTTCTTTACTGAGGAGAATTATATGAATACTTATCACATAATTTCAGACTCTAATATAGTATACCTGGAGGTTTCATAATTTCACATGGAAGTGTTTTTTTTAGATGATTTTTAATCACAACTTATGTAAATTTTTTGTTACTTTTAGTTAATAATAACTCATTGAAGATGCAAATTGAAATGATTTTAAAAGTTAATGGTTTTAGTTATAAAAAAATTTTAATTTTAGAGTTTAATTTGAAACCACCCAAAACTATAAGGAAAATATGTAATTTTTCAAAATCTTTGATGAAGAGTAGTTAGTTGGCCTAGAGTGTAGGCACTTAGTGCAACCATGACATTTAAAACCAAACTTTCATGATATGAAATATGATACCAGGGCTTGTTGAAAAAAATGGGCAATTAAATGTATAAAAAAAAAAAAAGAATAAGAAATAGGGACATACATGTAACATGTGGCCTACATTAACCACAAGTGCATGAGGGAGAGGCTCAATTGCAAACCATTGTCCATCTTTTAAGACTTGTAGCCCATGCGATTCCCCTTGGAGAAGAAAGGTTATGACTTATGAGGTTAACAAACATCACTATGTTTAGGCAATCCCAAGGTCAGACTCGGATCCGGGCAAGAAGGGTAGTGATTTATAGCTGATGACGTTGAAAATTGTCACCAATGGGTCACACCGTACTCGCGACTCGAATCGAACCTGCACGACAAGAACAATCGACGGACGTCCTTCACAGAGCACCGGTGTGGTGCCGGCCAAAGGTTCTCCGACGGTCAAGTTAGAATTATTCTTGTTTTACTTAGAGCGTTAGAGAGGGTCAATTAAAGCGTACCTCGATTACTGTGGGTATTAGACCTTTTATAGTGATAGAGGGTTGACTTTTCCTTTTTGGTTTTCACATCTTTTCAATGTGGGACTCTAGTCCCAATTCTTCTAAGCGTGGTGAGCAAGGATTCCCGTTTCCGAATCATGGGCCCTTATTGGGCCTGTCAGCGATGGACCTTCAACGCGCGTGGGATAGCCCTTGCACAGGCCCAACAGTCCCAACCCGTCAGGCCCGTTCAGGTGGGCCCTTAAGAACGGCCGTCAGGCCCGTTCAGGCGGGCCCGTCAATCAGGGCCGTCATGCCCGTTCAGGTGGGCCCGTCAAGCAGGGACGTCATGCCCGTCCAGGTGGGCCCGTCATGTATTCCGCATTTCTAACCGTCTTCAGTTGCCCCCTTCACCCCAATGGTCCGCCAGTTTTTAGGATATAGGATCAATGGGGTGACGATCCTAAAGTGAGGGTATGACGGGTATTTTTACGACGGAAGGAGGCTCATGTGATGGGGAGTTTAAAGTTGTCATAACGGGTTTGACGGATCAACACAAGATAGGATGACGGTTCAAATGAGGAGTCCGTCGATTACACCAATTACAAACAGGCTGTACGAAGGTAATTAATGCCGATGACACGTGTTGCAAGCTGATTGGACCTTGTCTCGGATCGAAGCGACGCTTCGACTTCCGTGCATCTCTCTTATAAATAATGGAGAGATTCCTCTCATTTCTTCAGATTCAGTAGAAATCAAGCTGTCAGAGCTCACCCGTCACCCTTGTCAGAGCGTACCCGTCGTAATTTGCTGATCCGTTCATTTACCTTAGTCGTCAACGCCATCCTTCGTCACTTCGTTGGCAAAACTGGTAAGTCCTCTTCTTAAAACTAATACTTGTTTTAATTTTCCTTACAATCCACATCCGTTATAGACACATAGACCGTCAGAGTCTTAGGCTCTTGTCATTTCGTGTAGGAAATGTCTAGTGCGTCGAGTAATCAGTCAGTTATTCGTGACGGGGTGGATTACGAGGAAGTATATCCGTCCAGTCAACGAGAACAAGGTAGTCCAGATGATAGTAGTCCGTCCACATCTTCCTCGTCCTCAACATATGAGGATCTGGAGGTGGTTGATCCAGACGAGGGACCTGGTGTTGGTGAGGATCAAGTTGTCAGATCCGTCATTGGTGCTGATGGGCTTAGGAAGTTCGTCATGCTACCAGAGTGGACGGTGAATTTCTTCACGTCCGTTATCAAGGAAAAGCACTTTAAGACATTTAGAGATAATTACCAACTTCCAGAGAATGTTACGATCCGTCTACCCTACAAATCAGAGAGGTGTTACTATGACGGGGTAGAGGGAGTCGGGGTGTATGAGCAAATGTTGAAGGTCGGACTTAGATTTCCATTGAGTTCGCTTCACCGTTTGCTCCTCCGTCAGCTGGGGTTATCTGTGAACCAGATTTCCCCTAACGCTTGGAGAGTTTTTATAGCGATGGAGGTACTGTACGGTGCCATGTCCAACGGAGAAAGGAGGCTGACGGTTAGGGAGTTTTTCCACTACTACCGTTCGGACGAGATTGACAAATCCAGGGGGATTTATAGCTTCGTCCCTAGGAGTCCGTTGCTGAAAGTAATCTATGATACGCCGGACTCAAATAGGGATTGGAAGAGTCGGTTCTTCTTCCTAGAAGGCGACGGTTGGATGGGTCGTCCTGGGGAGACAGATTTCATGCCCGTCGACACTACTTGGGGCATATTGGATCCGTCTAGTATGGACTATCCTCCAAACTCTAACATTACTAAGTTTCTTTTTTTTTTTTTTTTTTTTTTTTTTTTTTTTTTTGAATATAATCTAACCGTCCTCTTTCTTCTTTTGCAGTTAGACGACGGCCCCAAATTGACCTTGAGGAGTTTGCTTTCATTGAGAAAATCCTTAAAAAGACCAAGCCGGAGGAAAGGACTTGGGCGAAGCTGGTAACACTAAATACCATTCACTGGTATTGCGACGGACCGGAACCTACAGCGGCTGCCGTCAAGTACGAAACACAGATAAGGAGACGTAAGTTCGTCACCCTTTAGTTAAAGAAATTGTGCATCTTATTTTTTGTTAATTAACTCCCCCGTCCACGTTTCAGAGATGGACGATGCCAAGAGAAGAGCCTTGATTCGGTCAAAGGCTGCAAAGAAGACTGCTGACGACACTCCTCCTGCGACGGGCCCAAGCAATCCGTCTGCTAAGCGGAAGACTCAGCCCAAAGCGGACCGTCAGGCCAAGAAGGCCAAAGTGTCTCTAGATCCCGTCGTGGGACTCATGGCGGAGCCTCCGAAGACGGTCACTCCAACCAAGCACGGGGTTGGCAAGGGTTTGATGAAAGGCCCGTCGAAGGTTGACGAGAAGCCGCCCGTCCTTCTTCGAGAGGATTCTAAGCATGCCTTAGAACAGATTTCCTCCATCATCTCGGCGGAGGATTATGAAGACTTAGGCAACCACTCGACGGAGGCCATGGGGGAGACGGGCCTGTTTGCCATCACACAGGTAAGATAGTTCGTCTACTATTCAAATGCAACTTAAATCATCTGTCGAAAGTTTGTTTTATAACTGTTGTGATTTTTCAGGCAATGGTCATGATGAAGGGGCTGATGGGACGGTGCCTCAGCCAAGAGACGGCTTTGGATCGTGTACGGGCCAAGGCGGAGAAGACGGAGGAGGAACTCCTCCAACTGCGAAACTGGAGACCTAAAATAGAGAAAAAGCTTGAGCTGTCGGAGAAGGCAAGGAAGAGCCTTGAACAGACGACGGAGGAGGCAAAGAAGGCTCTAGAGAGCAAGGACAAAGAGATAGCCGAGCTGAAGAACGAAGTCCGTCAGGCTAAGGACGCGGCGGTCCGTGAATACCGTGACTCCGACGCCCTAATCACTGAGCTGGGCGATTCTTTCCATCAGGGCTTCATGGATGCCCTCCGTCAAGTCAGGCAAGCTTATCCAGACGTGGACCCTTCCAAGTTCAAAGTTGAAGACCCGGTCCAGTCATCCGTCGTGCCTGTTGCCTCTGAGGATACAGACGACCTCTTTGATGTCGACGACGCCGTTGTTGACGGGGCGCCTGCACCAGCAAAAGATGACCAAGCTGAGGCTGACACGGAGACAGTTCCACAGCCCGTCGATAATGCGGACAAGGCTCAGTAGAAGGATTTTTATTTTTATTTTATTATTTTTCTTTTTGGAACAATTCTCATCTGTTGTTGATGATGTGTAAACATTGCCGTTTAATGGCCTATTTTGTTAAATGAATCCGTGCACTTCATTTTATATGTTTTGAATTTTGTCGTTGCTTGACCTGTTTACATCCGCTTGCGTATGAGTATGTTTTTGATCTTAAAAACTTATTCTTTGCAAGACCTGTGGAATGCTCCGTCCATCTTTTTGATACTACTTTGTTATGTAAGATGATTAGTCCGTCTTCTTTGCTTCATCTTAATTCCGTCCACGTTGTGGACGATCCGTCCAACCTGTGAACTTTAAGTGGTCATTTTGTGGACTAAGTTATCCCCATTTAGTATAGTCCGTCCACCTTATGGTGATCGTCCTTGTAGGATGATCCGTCCATCTTGTGGACTTAAGGTGGACTTGAAGTGGTCGTCCATGCAGGATGATCTGTCCATCTTGTGGACATAAAGCGATCGTCCTTGCAGAATGGTCCGTCCAGCTCGTGGACTTATATTTTTCATCCGTCCATCTTGTGGACTTAAGGTTATCATCCGTGTAGGATGATCCGTCCACCTTGTGGACTTAAGGTTGTCATCCCTGTGGGATGATCCGTCCACCTTGTGGACTTAGGGTGATCGTCCTTGTAGGATGATCCGTCCATATTGTGGACTTCATATTGTATCCGTCCATCTTGTGGACTTTAAGGTTATCATCCCTGTAGGATGCTCCGTCCATTTTGTGGACTTAGGGTGATCGTCCCTGTAGGAATATCCGTCCATCTTGTGGACTTAAGGTTATCATCCATGTAGGATGATCCGTCCACCTTGCGGACTTAGGGTGATCGTCCACGTAGGACGATCCGTCCATCTTGTGGACTTCATAGTTTATCCGTCCATCTTGTGGACTTAAGGTTATCATCCCTGTTGGATGATCCGTCCACCTTGTGGACTTAGGGTGATCGTCCTTGTAGGACGATCCGTCCATCTTGTGGACTTCATAGTGCATCCGTCCATCTTGTGGACTTTATTTTCTGCTCGTCCATCTTGTGGACTTATGGTTATCACCCCTGTAGGATGATCCGTCCACCTTGTGGACTTCATTTTGTTTCCGTTAACTTTGTGGACAATCGCAATGACATACATTCAAGTAGAAGATCAAAATTGCATCTGACTATAGAAATGCGTAAAGGAAAAGTGCCTGCCCCCTTGGGCTTAAAAAAGGCACGTCAATATTGTAGCAAAAATATAGTTAAACAGTTGAAAGAAAAGTTAATAATGCCAAAAAGTCTTAAAAGAAAAACTGGTTGTCGTGTCGCTATCACTGGTAGTATTTCCTCAAGTGCTCGGCATTCCACGGATGTGGTAGCTTTTCTCCGTCTATTGTCTCCAGGTGGTATGTCCCTTTCCTTTTCCACGACGTAACTCTGTAGGGTCCTTCCCAGTTGGGGCCTAGTTTTCCCTGTGTAGGGTCTCTAGTTGTACCCATGGCCCTCCTGAGTACGAGGTCTCCTACTTGGAAGCTTCTTTGTCGGACCCGGGAGTTGAAATGTCTGGACATGCGATCCTGGTATCTAGCGATCCTCTGCTCTGCTGCCGACCTGACCTCATCTATAAGGTCCAGCTGTAGCCTCATGGATTTGTCATTCCTTCCCTCGTCGTGGTTGTGAACCCTGTAGCTTGTGAGCCCAACTTCCGCTGGGATGACTGCCTCGCTCCCGTATGTCAGTCGAAACGGTGTCTCTCCTGTCGGAGTCCTCGCCGTTGTCCTATATGCCCACAGTATGCTTGGCAGTTCTTCTGGCCATATGCCCTTTGCCCCCTCGAGCCGAGTCTTGATAATCTTTAGCAGGGATCGGTTTGTGACCTCAACCTGACCGTTAGCCTGAGGATGGGCGGGGGACGAGTAGTGGTTTTTTATTCCTAGCTGTGAGCAGAAATCACGGAAGGGGCCGTTATCGAACTGCCTCCCATTATCTGAGACAAGGACTCTAGGAATACCAAACCTACATACTATGTTCCGCCAGACAAAACTTCTAATGTTCTTTTCTGTAATGGTGGCCAAGGCTTCCACTTCTACCCATTTCGTGAAGTAGTCAATGCCCACTACCAAGAACTTTAGCTGCCTTATCGCCGTTGGGAAAGGTCCCATGATGTCCAGTCCCCACTGAGCGAACGGCCATGGAGCCGTTATGGGGGTTAGCTCTTCAGCTGGCTGTCCGATAAAATTGCTGAACCTCTGGCATTTGTCGCATCTTTTAACGTAAGACTCAGCATCCTTTTGCATGGTCGGCCAGTAATACCAAGCTCGTAACAGTTTGTGCACCAACGACCGCGATCCAGAATGATTCCCGCATATTCCTTCGTGTACTTCCCTCATCACGTAGTCTGCCTCTTCAACCCCGAGACATCTTAGGTAAGGACGGGAGAAACCTCTCTTGTAAAGAATGTCTTTTATCAAGACGAACCTTGCCGCTCGGACTTTTAACTTTCTCGCTGCCTCCTTTTCTTCAGGCAATATCCCGTCCTTTAGGTATGAAGTTATCTGCGTAGTCCAGTTTCTTTCGGAGCGTATCTCCTGCATGTTGTCGGGGTCTATTAGCGGAAAGATTTGAACAAAGGAAAGCACATTACCCGGTGTTATCATATGTTCTGCTGAAGCGGCTTTGGCTAGCCGATCAGCGGGCTCATTGTCTCCCCTGGGGATCTGGACGAATATTGCTTTTAGCCCGTCGACTCTAGCCCTCACTTGATCAAGATATCTCTTCAACCTTTCCCCTTTGCATTCATAATCTCCGTTTACTTGATTGGTCACGACTTGAGAGTCGCAATGCACGACCACACTTTCAGCTCCGGCAGCTTTGGCTAGGTCGAGTCCTGCTGCTACCGCTTCGTATTCTGCTTCATTGTTGGTAATGGGGAAGTCGAGACGGACCATAGATTCAATCTCGTCTCCTTCAGGTGACAGCAATACTATGCCGGCTCCTCCAACTCGCTTATTGGATGATCCGTCGGTGTAGATGTTCCACTGGGGGGGTTCTTCTGCCCCTTTGTCCGCGTCATGCGTAAATTCTGCTATGAAGTCGGCTACAGCTTGTCCTTTAATGGCCACACGTGGACGGTATTTGATGTCAAACTCACTCAATTCTATCGCCCACAGCGTCAGTCGACCCGCGGCCTCAGGATTACTTAGTGCCCTTCGCAAGGGCTTGTCGGTCATGACGTTCACGGTATGGGCTTGAAAGTAGGGCTTGAGCTTGCGAGCCGCCGTGACCAACGCAAAAGCGAGTTTCTCAATAGGTTGGTATCTTTCCTCGGCACCGCGGAGCGCCCGGCTGGCGTAGTACACGGGCTTCTGTGCCCTGTCCTCCTCTCTGATTAAGGCCGCACTGACGGCCACAGTGGAGACGGCCAAATAGAGGAAGAGCTCTTCACCTGGTTGCGAGGGGCTCAGTAGAGGTGGTGAAGATAGATAGGTTTTTAACTCCTCGAATGCTCGTTGACACTCGTCCGTCCATTCGAATGACTTTTTCAATGTTCGGAAGAAAGGTAAACATTTGTCCGTCGCTCTCGACACGAATCTATTCAATGCCGCTACCTTGCCGTTAAGGCTCTGTACTTCCTTCACGTTTCTCGGGGGGGCCATCTCCATTATGGCTCGGATTTTGTCCGGGTTAGCTTCAATCCCCCTTTGAGATACCATGAATCCTAGGAATTTTCCTGCCGTTACGCCAAACGCGCACTTTCCTGGATTGAGCTTCATGTTGTAGGATCGAAGTGTGCCGAATGTTTCCTTGAGATCTTCCAAGTGGTCTTCCTCCTTCCGGCTCTTCACCAGCATGTCGTCGACATAAACTTGGACATTCCTCCCGATTTGCTGTGCGAACATCTTGTTCATTAGTCTCTGGTATGTTGCCCCTGCATTCTTCAGACCAAATGGCATTACTTTGTAACAGAAGAGACCTTGACTGGTTACAAACGAAGTCTTCTCCTGGTCGTCCTCGTGCATGCGGATCTGGTTATAACCCGAGAAAGCATCCATGAAGCTTAGCAATTGGTGTTGAGCCGTCGAGTCCACTAGGATGTCGACCCTTGGAAGGGGATAGCTATCTTTGGGGCATGCTTTGTTAAGATCGGTGAAGTCCACGCACATCCGCCATTTGCCACTCGTTTTCTTCACCATTACCACATTCGCCAGCCAATCGGGGTAGTAGACTTCCCTGATGAAGCTTGCATCTTGGAGTTTGCGGACCTCTTCCGCTATTGCTTGGTCTCGTTCCGGGGCGAATACTCTCTTCTTTTGTCGAACGGGTGGAAACGAGGGCAACACGTTCAACTTATGTACCATGACCGAGGGATCGATTCTTGGCATATCGTCATGGCTCCAGGCGAACACATCCTTATTGCTTCTCAAGAAAGCCACGAGATCTTGACGGATTGAGGGTTTTGCAAGCGTTCCGATCCTGGTGGTTCGGTCTGGATTGGAACCGTCGAGAGTTATCTCCTCTAGCTTCTCTGTAGGTTCTGTCGTCGTTCGGTGTTCTTCTATGTTCAAGGCCTGGATCTGGTCTTCCACCTCCATCATAGCTACGTAGCATTCTCGTGCGGCAATTTGACTTCCGCGTAGCTCTCCTACCCCATACTCTGTTGGGAACTTGATCATCAGGTGGTAAGTTGATGTTGCCGCCTTCCACGAGTTGAGCGTGGGTCGCCCAATAATAGCATTGTAGGCTGACGAGCAATCGACCACCAAGAATGTTACGTCCTTGGTGATTTGTTGTGGGTAATCTCCTACCGTCACCGATAACGTGACTGCGCCCAAAGGGAATATTCTACTCCCTCCGAAACCAACGAGCGGGGCGTTTGTTGGTATCAGCAGCTCCCTATCAATCCTCATTTGTTGGAACGCCGGATAATACAAGATGTCGGCCGAACTACCGTTGTCGACTAACACTCGGTGGATGTTGTAGTCGCCTGCCCGCAAGGTGACGACGAGGGCATCGTCGTGTGGATGGTGTAGGCGCCTTGCATCCTCTTCCGAGAACCCGATAATAGGGCCTTCCCTTCTTGCCATCTTTGGCACTGTGCCTGCTAATTGGACATTCTGTACCATCCGAAGATATGTTTTGCGAGCCTTTTTTGACGATCCGGCCGCACCTGTTCCTCCAATTATCATCCTTATGTCCCCCAATGGGGGCCTTGGTCGCTCGTTCTCTCGGCGGGGGTGTTGTTCTTGTGGGGGTTGATCCGTTCTCTCCTTACTGACGAACTTCTTCAATTTCCCTTGTCGGATAAGGGTTTCGATTTGTTGCTTCAAATCATAGCAGTCGGCCGTGTCGTGACCATGGTCATGGTGGAAGCGGCAATATTTGTCTCTGGACCTTTTGTTGGGATCACTCTTCAGCTTTCCCGGAAACGTCAGGGATCCTTCGTCCTTAATCTGCATTAGGACTTGGTCTATCGGGGCGGTCAACGGAGTGAAACTTGTGAACCTTCCGCCCATTGGTTTTGGGCGTCTCTCCTCCCTTCGATCTCCCATCCGTCCTCTCTTCCGCCCCTGGTCCTGTCGGGGGTCCTCTTGTCTGTCCCTTTTCTTGGGTCTGTCTTCTCGGGCTAACAATGCGTCTTCAGCGTTCATGTACTTGGTGGCCCTGTAAAGCACCTCTGACATGGTCTTTGGGTCGTTTTTGTATAGGGAGAACAAAAACTTACCCCCCTTCAGCCCGTTCGTGAACGCTGCCACCAATATCTTGTCGTCGGCTTCGTCGATCGTGAGCGCTTCTTTATTGAAGCGTGATATGTAGGCCCGTAACGTCTCCTCCTCTCTCTGCTTGATATTCATTAAACAAGCTGTGGACTTCTTATACCGATGTCCTCCGATGAAGTGCGTAGTGAACTGAGCGCTCAGCTCCCTAAAGGTGCCGATGGAGTTTGGTGTCAGCCGGCTGAACCAAATCCTTGCCGCGCCCTTCAGGGTTGTAGGGAATGCCCTACACATAATTACGTCCGCCACTCCCTGAAGGTGCATCAGGGTCTTGAAGGTCTCTAGGTGATCGAGGGGGTCCTTGATTCCGTCATAGCTGTCCATGCTCGGCATGCGGAACTTACTCGGCAGGGGGAAGGAGTTTACGGACGCCGTAAATGGCGAGTCAGTCCGGTTGACAAGGTCGTCAAGATCGCTGGACACTCGCCCCTTGAGAGCGTTCATCAGGACTTCCATCTGTTCCTTCATCGCCTGCATCTCCGCGATGATGGGTTGTGGAGCTGTGTCTGTCACTGAGGGGATGCTAGCGTCCCGTCGCACTTGTTTGCTCGGGGCGTTACTCTCCTGTGGTCCGTCATTATTTCTCCTTTCCTCACTGTTCCCTTCTTGATCTTCTCCTTGGCTATTCACCGCTGCACTCTTTTGATTCAGCTGCTCTGTCAGGTCGTGGTTTTGTTTGGTGAGGCGCTCCACGGCTGCGGCGAGCGTCTTGACCTGTCTCTCAAGGGCAGTCGTAGGGGCTTCTTCTTGGACGTCATTTGTGGTTGCCATCGAGCGCGTGAGTACCATGTAACTCCTTTATCTAGGAAATGTTACCGTACCCGGTCGTCTTTCCCACAGACGGCGCCAACTGATGACGTTGAAAATTGTCACCAATGGGTCACACCGTACTCGCGACTCGAATCGAACCTGCACGACAAGAACAATCGACGGACGTCCTTCACAGAGCACCGGTGTGGTGCCGGCCAAAGGTTCTCCGACGGTCAAGTTAGAATTATTCTTGTTTTACTTAGAGCGTTAGAGAGGGTCAATTAAAGCGTACCTCGATTACTGTGGGTATTAGACCTTTTATAGTGATAGAGGGTTGACTTTTCCTTTTTGGTTTTCACATCTTTTCAATGTGGGACTCTAGTCCCAATTCTTCTAAGCGTGGTGAGCAAGGATTCCCGTTTCCAGATCATGGGCCCTTATTGGGCCTGTCAGCGATGGACCTTCAACGCGCGTGGGATAGCCCTTGCACAAGCCCAACAGTCCCAACCCGTCAGGCCCGTTCAGGTGGGCCCTTAAGAACGGCCGTCAGGCCCGTTCAGGCGGGCCCGTCAATCAGGGCCGTCATGCCCGTTCAGGTGGGCCCGTCAAGCAGGGACGTCATGCCCGTCCAGGTGGGCCCGTCATGTATTCCGCATTTCTAACCGTCTTCAATAGCCATTAACTGAACTTGGCTGAGTTCTTCCCTTAAATATCTTGATTCAAGTCCTAATCCTTCACAAATTAAATCCAAAACCCACAAACTCAGCTTCCTCACCTCTGCTGCATGATTACCAACCACCTCCCTGTAATTTAAGAGGAGAAAAAGTGGAGGTTTGTCATTATCAACTTTAAAATATATAAATATATATATATATATATATATATATTAAGTTGATGCTGTATTTATGTGATAAATTGAGTATCAAGTTAAGGGGAATGTACCTTCTCAAAAAAAAAAAAAAAAAGTTAAGTGGAATTTAGCATCGTAAAAGCAAAAAGACGAGGCAGATGATATTATCGGAAATTATAAGGAAAATCTTTGAAAGAACTGTTTGCAATACTAGATAACATAAGTGAACAAATGAAATAAGCTTTGTGCATGGGTACGATCTTTAGATATATATTTATTAAAATCATGTTATAAGAAAAAGTGTTATTAGGGATACTAAATATTTTATTGCATAAACCTTACAAATAAATGTGTCACCAATTCAAAATAGTAATTAAAATATTTAGGCTAAATTACAAATTGCACCATTTAATTTTACTAAAGGATGCAATTTGTAATTTAGTCTAAATATTTTAAATACTATTTTGACAGCGACTAACAGAATAACTAAATTGACCAAAAAACAAAATTGAAAGTTAGCTAAGGTCATAATTAAACGAAAGTGAAGTTATTAGAATGAATTGAATATTGGGCAAATTAAGTTAGACAATGCAATTTGTAACTTAGCCAAATATTTATTTACTATGTGTTGAAATTGAACCGATCGTATTCATTGTCATGACATTTTGTAAGTTTTTGTAGTAAAATTTATAGTATCTTGAGTATTTTCTTATACCAAAACCATACGAGTTCACTCCAAGGATTTTGACATGATTGCACCAACAAAGAAAATGTATAAATCAATCAGTGCGTATGCCACTACAGAGAGGTCATGGGTACATATTAGGCCAAACATACCGATAATGAGGTGGCTTTTCTGGCCAAAATTGCATGTGTTCCTCTAGATGATGACAAGGGTGTCTCAAAGTATCTCTCCAGTAGTGTACCTTCTCTGAATCATAATCTATGCTTGTGTCTACAACTTTGCTTGGGGGTCCTCAGAATATAAGCTTGCCTTGTCCTTGGCAGGCAGCACAATGAACTCCTTGCCCACATCAATTACATCATGCGTCAGTTTCTCTGAAACCCCATGATTAATCAACTGTTTTTCCAATCCAATAAAATGAAATTTGTTTAGAATTCTAACAAAGCTAAACATGGTTCTAAAGTGACTATCAATATTGTAATATGAAATTTTCTGAGAAACAAAATGAAGAAGATTGTAGTATATCAAACCCGAAAGAATCCAAATTCTTGGCTAGCCTGTATAATCTGTTTAATCAAGTGTGCTCGATCAAAACTAAGCTCTCCTTCAAGATCAATCACTGGAATAGTCTCACATAGAGGAACTTGTGTCTGTCCTGGTCTACTTTCTGGTGGTAATATGTAAGTTTCTGGCACAAGTTGCAAGTGACATCTGCTTGATATGAGCTTCTCCATTTTTGTCAAATAAGTGCACTGTATAATTTAGCTTAGGGAAAAGTCAAAAGGATTGCCTGCTGGCTAGCTTTCTCTTGTAGTTGTAGAGATATTTGTTTTTTTCAAGTGGACAAAGAAATAGGTATTCAAATCCTTTCAAAAGCATATTCTTTCAATGATCTTGTTGACAATTTGTATAACAGAAAACAAAAACAGACAAGTCACTGTTGCCAACGCGAATAAATTAAAGAAATGGTTCTACTTCTATCCCTAATATTTAATCCTTCTCTCAATTTATTCTTGGTTTTGGATGCCTAACACAACAAAGACTGAAGCCAAATGGATTTTTTTTTAATGTTTCTAAAGAAAAGGGAAATAAATTATAATAAATATTCGAACAGAGTTTAATTGGAAAAGCATCTTTAAATAATGTACTATAAGACATATATAAAATGGAGGTCTATATAAGAACAAAGCAAAGCTTATCCTGCAGGGACGAGGGAATCATTGCAACTTGATTCGTTTTCTTAGACCTAATTTATAGGCTTAAACTTTTGGGCTAAATTATGTAATCTCTATATGTTATATTAGCTCCTCAATTAGAGTCTCCCCAATGTCTTATATCCCTAACAAGTGATATCAAAGCTGATAGTTCAAGATCAGTTATTCATTAGTTAGTCTCACCAAGTAGAAGAGGAAGGCTTCCATGTAAGTTCCACCCATAGTTAAGGAAGACTCCCATGTTCACTCCACCCATAGTTACTGAAGTGTCACAAGTGACTTGGTAAAAAGCTCACATGTGAAGGGGGAGATTTGTTGATTAATATAACATAATTAGACCCAAACTCATAAGCCTAAACTTTTGGGTTAAAATGTGTATGTATATGTTATGTTTACTCAATTGAAGTCTCCCAATGTGCTATCTCTTAAACAACTCACAAAACCTTTGGGGAAAAAAACATTATGTTAGATTGTTAGTTGTTGTAGCAACAATCTTTTTTTTTTTTTTTTTGGATAGAAAAGGAAAATTCAAACTAGGGAAGTCAATACCGTACTGGTATTGACCGATACTAGGGAAATATATTGTACCGGCTGTATCTGGCATATTTTGAGTGTTTCCACCAATATTGACGTTGCGGTTGGTACAATAAATAAATGTTAAAATTTTAGATTTATATATATATATATATATATATAAAATAAAAAAATAAAAAAAATAAAAAAAACAAACTTATTATTTAAGATTTTTTAAAGAAGAATTTAATTAAGCTAATATATTGGTTAATGTATTTAGGCTAATATTTAGGCTTATAAAATATTTGGATTTTTTTGTTAATAAACATAAAAATTAGTACTTACATAAATAAATATGCAAATACAAACACAAATATATATATATATATATAGCGGTAATCTCGAAATAATGTACTGGTATTTAAATATGTTGTTCCCTAACCAAACCAAAGTGCCTCTGATTTGAAATTGACTCTCTATTGAAATGGACATTGAAACGGAATTAGGAATTTTGAAAAGAAGTCCTATAATTTGAATGCATCTCCAATAAGCTTTGGATCTTAGGGCTAGCTAAGTGAACATTTTTTTTTCCCCTTCAATAGGTCCATGAGCAAACCCAACCCAACCCACATACCACACGAGGTTTCAATATTCATTCATAAGATCCACTGTGTAAAAACTAAAAAGTAGTTAAAGCCCACTTAAAAACATCATTCTACATCGTGCTCCACCTCTCATATTAAGCGTAAGACACTGTTTAATTCTTAAATCACGTGACTCATGTTTTTTAGTCAGCCCTTAGGTCTGGTAAAGTGGACCCGTTTTCTGATAATCACTTCTGCCGCTTTAATTTTTTTTTTTTTTTTTTTCTCTCACTTCCCATCTTCTTTTGCATATATTCTTCTTCTTCTTCCACGGTTTTGTTGTTTGTTTTCTTTTTGGGAGGGTGAGTGGTATAGTTGCAATGGATTTAATTTGAACGTAGCAAAAGAAAGCTATATCCTGGACTTTGCAAGCCTCTTAGCCCTTACAAAATCATATATGGCAGTAAGTTTTTCTTTCTTCTTCTGTTTTTTTAATTTTTATTTTTAAATCTCTCTTGGTGTTATTATTTTAACAATTTTTCTTATAGAAAATTCTGAGTTGATCATACTTGTAGCATTTATATATAAATTGATACTTTGAAAATCTAAATAATATAATAGTTTTAGAAAAATTAAATATATATATATATATATATTTTTTTTTGGGTTGATGATTAAGGTGATGGATAATACTGATAATGGATTTCGGTTACTGTTCATTAATGAAATCACTATGCACACTATGCATTTGCCTAATTGCACTGTTCATGTCTCATGAACAATTCAAGAGGCGTTGGATTAAAAAAAAAAAAAAAAAAAAAAAAAAGGCAAACGTAGGAATTATAATTCCTATCCAAACGCCTTCTAAGACTGAACGTCAATCAGTCCGAAAATTGATCCATCCGTTATATCTGAATCAGTAAAAACTATATTGATAGATGACAAAGATGAAATCCATGCTATTATAAAAAGAAGAGGCGATTCCAAAATTAGGCATGCAGTTTGAGATATTGAGGAAGAAGCATATGATTTTTATAACAATCATGCTAAAGATTGATGTCGCGGAAGTCTAAAAAAAACACACACGATGCTCTCTTGATGGAATAGAAACTAAACTGTTAGTTCCTAGGTGATAAACCTTGAATCCACGAGGGGTTCCTTGAATCTACAAGGGGTCTGGAATCCACCAGAGAACACAATAGACAAAAGTCTGAATTTTTATTGATAATAAACTATGAAAAACGTTTACAGACTGGGGCATTTTTAAGGGCTCCGTAAAACTTGATAGACAAAAAAATATATTCTAAAATAACTACTAATTAATACCTAATCATAACAGGAACCAAATTAGACCTAAAAAGCATTAAATGCACCTAAAAATAAGGAAATAAATCAACTAAACCTAAAATAATGTTTTTTACATAAAAATACCAAAAATAATAAATTACAATAATTAAATAGTAAATTTTGTCCTACATCAGACCCCTCCACTTGAAACAAACTCGTCCTCGAGTTCATCTTTGAAATCTGAAATCTCCCATGCCAAGAGAACTAATACTTTGAATACTTCATCTTCTTTGTCTTCTTGCCAAACTTGAAAATCATTAATTGGGCAACTTGAACTTCTTCTCCCTTGATCTTCATGTAATTTACAATATTTACCAAATAAGAGTCAATGATCAAATCAAATCTTTCCACCCCAATAAAATCAATAAACTTTGTTTCGATGTCTCCCAATAAAATAATAGGAGTTTGAATGTTGCAATCATCTAACTTGATTTCATCAAGATCATTGACAACATCCTCTATAATTTCTTCTTTAATGGTCTCTACTATCTCAACCTCAAGATCTTTCTCTATAATGGGGTCTTCATTCATCTCCTCCACAATCTTGATTTCAAGTTCTTCTTCTATAACAAGGCTTTCATTAATTTCCTCAGAAATCTCTATATTTTCTTCTTTGACTTCTCCATATTCTTCAAGAACAATATTGAAAGTTCAAATAGTGTGTAAAACACCTATGAATGTTTAGACCTTCAAATTAAAAATACCAACACAAGCTTATAATCAAACAATATATGTGCGGAAAATGAAATATAACTTATAACAAAATTGGTAACACACTCTAAACCATAATTAATAACCAACACAGCAGTAATTAAAAGGTAAAGAGAAAGGGAAGAAAGATGCAAACACAAAGATAACACGACGATGTGTTATCGAAGAAGAAACCGAAGTACTCGGCGAAAAACCTCTTTGCCGCCCTCCAAGCTATCAATAATCCACTAGAGAATAAAGTTTGGATACATAAATAGCAGAAGACCTTCCAAGCCTAATCTACCCAATACACCTAAGCCCTCCAAGCTTCTTGCTCCAATAGGGTTACGCCGAATCTTGTCTTCTCTAACTTACCGAATCCCGTAATAGCCCATTGCATCAACCAAAATGAATTGGTTCCTTCTGAACTACTTCCCAAGCACCAAAATACCTTTTCACTGATATGTGTATGGTGAGATAAGGATTTGGCTAAATGTATCTCTCAAGGATATGTCAATGGAGAGGATGAGAGTAGAGGAATTTGGAGAATCAAAAGATGAAGATTGTGGATGAGTTAATCTTATTTTTCTCTAAGGTTTCTCTCTCAAAATTCTCTTTAGAAGCTCTCTACATTTCATGGGTATAAGGGTATTTATAATAGGGTGTATGAAGAACGCGAAGAGTCAGTTACAACCAAGCAGGGCATTCTGGCGACTCAACCTCGCGACTGAAAGAAGTCGCGAGTTTGAGTCGTGAGCTAACTGTCTGGCCAGACTGAAAGTTTTGTCCTGTAGTGCTACAGCTGGCGTGACCCTTCAGCTCCCCTACATGCTTCACACGTGTGCTACCTTTGGCGACTCGCCAATTGCGAGATCTAGTCGTGAGGCTCTTCTTGAGTACACACTTCTTGAACTTTCTTCACACTCTCTCACACACTACCCTTACATAATTCCCACATAAATACAGGGTATCTAATTGCTAAATTACAAGCAAATTTGACATGGAATAAAGCCAACACATAATTGAATAAATTCAACCTTACAAATATTTTCTTCAACATGTAATTCTTCCTTTAACGATGGAATATTTGGCTCTTCAAAATAATTCAAGTATAAACTTCTTGGCCAATAATAATCTTGTATTGTATACGACAAGATTTCTTCACAATCCAAAAGATAAAATTTGATAGCAAGCATCTTTTTATCCTTGACCATGATCGAATTTTGTCTTTACCTTGTCGGATTCTATCAGATTGTACTCGTTCCCACCAACATAAGGCATACTTACTAGTCTATACAAAGCAAGTCCAACTTTTCTCTTATAACAAATATTCTCATAGCCAAATAAATCCTCTAGATCAAGTAACCAATTAAGAAAATCTTCTTTTAAAAAATAACCATTAAAACTTGCAATTCTTTTATAAGGTCTGTTTGAAATTTGGTTACCAATAGGTTGCCCATGAGTTAGGTCTCCGCTGCAGTTATCCCTATTGTTTCCATTCTTCAACGGTGCCATCCTAGCATAGATATTTGTGAGTGCTTGTCATATGTCACGTAATACTCACTAAGTTATTCGTCGTTGTTGTGGCGGTGGTTACCATCTCGCTAGTTAGCAGTCAGACCAGGGTAAGTCAAGGCTTTAATACCAATTGATGTCGCGGAAACCTAAAGAAAGCACACATGATGCTCTCTTGATGGAACAGGAACTAAACTATTAGTTTCTAGGTAGTAAACCTCGAATCCACGAGGGGTTCCTTGAATTCACAAGGTGATAGGTCAGCCATCCACCAGAGAACACAATAGACAAAAGTCTGAATTTTTATTGATAATAAACTATGAAAAACGTTTACAGACTTAAGGGCCTTTTTAAGAGCTCCGTAAAACTTAACAGATAAGAAAATATATTCTAAAATAACTCTTAATTGATACCTAATCATAACAGGAACCAAATTTGACCTAAAAAGCATTAAATGCACCTAAAAACAAGGAAATAAATCACCTAAACCTAAAATAATGTTTTTACATAAAAATACCAAAAATAATAAATTACATTAATAATATAGTAAATTGTGTCCTACATCAAAGATATACCATAAATATGGTGTTGAAAGTTTTTTTGCAAAGCATTCACATCTATTAGCTTCACCTTGTAAGAATTTGTTCCTTAGATAAAAAAAAAAAAAAGAACAATTAATACTGCTCAAGCTGTTGAAGCTAAATTGGTAGCAAATTCTGGAATTGCGCCAAAGGCAAGTGTAGGATTAATGGCTAGAAGGGTAGATAGAATTGAGCATCTTGGTTTCATTCTTGAGGATTATAACAATTATTTGGGTACAAGACAAATGGAATATATGAAAATCGAGGATACAAGGTGCCTACTTGAATATTTATAAAGCATGTAATTTAAAGACCTAAATTTTTCTTTTGCAATTCAAGTTGACCTTGATGATCTTATTACATATATTTTTTGGACAAATAGCAGAATGAAGTTAGATTATGAATATTTTGGAGACATGGTATGTTTTGATACAACTTATAAAAAAAGAAAAGAAAAAAGATGATTGGCCATTTGCTTTATTTGTTGGTATAAATAATCACAAGCAATGTATTATTTTTGGTGCACCATTAGTATATGAAGACTTATGAAACTTTAAATGTGTTTGTTTAACTCTTTTTGTGAAGGAAATTTCTGATAAGAAATCTCAAGATATCCTCATAGACCAAGATCTTACAATGGCAAAAGCATTAGTTTCACAATAGCCTAAAATACATCATCGTTTATGTGTTTAGCATATGTATCAAAATGCAACGAAATGCCTTAGTGATGTATTTGGAAGGTGTAGAAGTTTTACAATAGACTCTAATAGTTCTGTATATGACCATAACAATGATGAGGATTTTTTAAATGCATGGGAAGAGATGCTTGATAAATATGGTCTAAGAATTAATAGTTGGCTGCAAAGACAATTTGAGTTAAGGGAAAAATGAGTTTTGGTTAATGGGCGAAGTATAACAATATTTTATACTAATAGTCTACGCTTCAAAGAAACGAGAGTATGAACAATCAAATAAAGAAATACATAGATTATAATTATAATTTGCTGCATTTTTTTTCATCACTTTTAGAGATTGGTTAACGATAGACATTATAAAGAGTTAAAAGTATAGATTTTAAAGCAACCCAAAGTAAACCATCATTGGAACACCTTGTTGAAATATTACAGCATGCAGCAATGTTTATACCCTTGTAGTCTTTAAGTTGTTCAGTCATGAATTATGGTTCATTTGGGATTGTGAATTACATAAGTGTAGGGAGGAGGGGCTATGACTACATATAAAATTATTCCTCCTATTAAATCTTGTCAACACATGATTGAAATTGATCATCGACATCTTCAGTACATGTAGTTGTAAAATTTTTGAATTTGTTGGAAATTTTATGTGCCCACACCTTAAAAGTTTTATCTTTACAAAAATTTGAAAGGTACCTGATCACTATACTATTAAAAGGTGGACAAAAGATGCTAAGGGTGGATATGTGAAAAATTTTCACATGTATGTAGGACCAAATAACTAGAACGTAGATGTGTGAAGTCATTACAAAGAGTTTCTTAATAAGAATGAATTCAAATTTGGCGGTAAGAGATTTAATGACTGACTCGTCTTTTCGTATGGCTTTGGATGCTCATGAAATTACTTTGAATAAAGTAGATGCGAGTTTGGAAAATTTATCAATTGAAGAGTCTATTGTTGGGCACCCATATTAAATTAAAAGCTTAACAAGCTAATTAATGATAGTGAATAACTTATTAGTTATGAAGGAAATAAAATTAAAAGAATAAAGCTTAAAGGGAAACAGGTGTCTCGAAAAAGTGCATTAAAAGCCACCTTCCATGAAGATCCAAGAATAAAGCTTAGGTGACATAAAAAAAAATTAAAAAAAAAATAAAAAAAGGCTTAAGTGGCCTTAATGCTCCGTTTCTTCTATGAAATATCTCGCCTTTGTTTAAGCTTTATTCTTTTAATTTTATTTTCATCATATTTAATAGGTTTGTACACTATCATCAACTTGTTGAGCCTTTCTTCCTCAAAAAAAAAAAAAAAAAAAAAAAAAAAAAAAAAAAAAAAAAAAAAAAAAAAACTTGTTGAGCCTTTAATTTAAAATTGGTACTCCCAACAGTAGACTCTTTTGATAAGTTTTTCAAACTTGCCTCTACTTCATTTAATGTTATTTCATGACCAATCCAAAGCCATACAAAAAGATTCATCAGTCAATGCAACTATTCTGGCCAAATTTGAATACAATTTAAGGAACATTTTGTAGTGACTTCCCACATCTACATTCTAGTCATTTGGTCCAACAAACATTAAGTATTTTTCGCTTATCTACTCTTAGCATCTTTTATCCACCTTTTAAGAATATAATGATCATGTACCCTTTTAAAATTTTGCAAAGATAAAACTTTTAAGGCACAGGCACATAAAATTCCAACAAATTCAATATTTTTACAACTACATGTCACTGTAGATGTTGATGAATCATATTCAACCACAAGTTGACGAGATTTACCAGAAGGAACAATTTTAAATGTACTCACAGCTCTCTCCTGTCCACACTTATGTAATTCACAATCCTAAGTGAACCATAATTCATGACGAAACAACTTAAAGATAGAAAGAGTATAAACATTATTGTATGCTGTAATATTTTCATAAGATGTTCCAACAATAGTCTACTTTGAGTTGCTTGAAAATCTACTGTCAACTCTTTATAACATCTATTGTCAACCAACCTTTTAAAGTAATGAAAAAAAAGCACCAAATCATAATTATAAACTATGTATTTCTTTATTTGATTGTTCATAGTACTCTCGCTTCTTTGAGTGGTAGACATCAGTAAAAAATATTTTTTTTTCTCATAAACCGGAGCCCATTTCTTCTTTAACTCAAAATGTCTTTGCAACCAACTATTACTCTCAAAACATATTTATCAAGCATCTTTTTCCCTGTATTCAAAAAATCTTCTTAATTGTCATGGTCATATGTACAACTACTAATGCAAAACTACTACACCTTCGAAATACATCACTAAGGTGCTTCACTGCATTTTGATTCATATGTCAAACACATAAACGACGATGTGTTTTAGGACATTGCAAAGCTAATACTTTTATCATTGTAGGATCTTGGTCTGTGAGGATAGCATGAGGTTCTCATCGGAAATTGCCTTCATAAAATAGTTAAACAACCATGTGAAAGTTTCACAAGTTTCATCATATAATAATGTAGCACCAAAAACTGTCATGCCCCTAACCCAGACAGGGTCTAGGCTCATGGTCAATCTTTCCAAGACACATTGTTTGCAAATAACTCGTATCAAATCATAACACATTTCATGAATGGATTCAATAGTTATTTCTCAAAATAAATTAACCAAGTCAAAACCATACGATTTTAGAGATGCATTACCATGCATATATTAGGTTTAGCTCATCCCACGAGATTTTCAAAGAAGCAAGTATAACAAGTTTTATTAGCAGACATTTATAGAGTACGAAAATAGATAGAGACTTAGACGTGGAAGGGCTGTTAGGGGGAGATCAAGGTGGAAGGTAATGATGATTTTGGCGAGAAAATTGAGTGGTAGAGGGAAGCGAAGTTAGTGACAAAGTTTTGATTCTCATCTTCGTAATGCGATGCTCCAGCGAAGTCTTCATTGGTGCCGCCTCCTCCAACGAAGTCTTTGTCTTCATTGGCTTTGAATTTGATGAGGAGAGAGGATAGGATTTAAAAATATATTATGACAATTTTGTCAATTGAACAAATTATTATATTCCCCACCAATAAATAATGTAAGATCATCCCATTCATAAGGTAATGTGACATATTTTATAATCTTAGATTACCATAATCCAATGCACAATAAAATGAATCAGACACCATAATGTTCACACTACAGTAATATAACCTTAATGTGATTAACATCGCAACGAACCAAATACCCCCTAAAAGTTAGAGTGATGCAAGTCTTTTGCTAACTAATATTTCTTCAAAACATTAGACAAAGGAAGTTAGCGTTAAGCAAGAAGAGAAAATAATTTAAAATAGATGCGTGTCTTAATATAAGAGGTGAAGTACAATGTGAGACATAGAGGCTAGGGTAGAGGACATGCGACTGACATGGCAACCATGCCTTGAACAAGTACATGTGATGCAGAAATTTAGGGATCGACTCCATTCAACCACGTGTATGCTTTCAATAGCTGTTTTTCTTTTCTGATTGATCATGGAAGGATAACCATGATTTTGCAATAGACACCCTGTAAAGATGCTAAGTGCAAAGATGTTAAGAATTAGAAGAAGAAGGAAGTGCAGCAGTGAAGCATATGCAGAGTTTTTGGTTGTTGCTTAAACGACATACAAGTGTGACTAAACGACAGAACTTGATTATTTACTTGTTATGCTACATGTAATTCATAGATAGTTAGTTTTTTTTTTTTTTTTTGATGAGACATAGATAGTTAGTTAATTGTATTGTTTCTGTTCACACGTATCAAATACATGTGTGGTAGCCGTTTTCCTTATAGTATGGAAGTTAGGTTCTTTATTTGTTACTATATAATGAAAACCTCTTGTACATTTTGATTCATTAAGTGAAATACAGATTTGATTCAAGCAATTTCTTGCTCTATTTTCTCTCTCTAGCTCTTCAAGTTTCTCTCTTCTTTTCTTTCTTGGTTTTCCAAATCTTTCACACCCATAGTCCATAAAACACAAATCCAATCAATAAAATTTTGGGCATCACAATCCCTTGTATTTAAATTCTTGACGATCTCATCAAAACCCATGTTTTGGTGCAGTGCGCCCGAGGCACGTGTTGATATTAACCTAGTTTTGATACCACTTCTCATAGTATAACGAAGTGCTGGCTACATTTATGATATATCATAATTTGACCTAGCGTTCGTCTGAAACAGCTTATTTAGTTAAAACTGAAAACTTTTTATTGAAAGTGTAGAAAAAATGTTAAAAAAATAAGCTGAATAGTACAGTAAGACTCATAAATAATATCAAAAAGTGCAATGGAATCCATTAATAATAGCAAAAAAAAAAAAAAAAAAAACTAAAAGTAGAGATAAGCTGAAAAATTCAGCTCATCCTAAATGCACACCTAGCAAACACTTATGTGAGACTTGGCACACCAACACAACACATACTTATCCAATCTAATCCACATAATATGAGGTATTAGTCTTATTAAGTAAGAAGACATACTTAACTCTAGTTTAGGTACTCACTCTACTAGTATAGTGTTAATTAAAAGTAAATGCGGTAGAATGTCCAATCTAGTAGAGCTATATATAAATTAAAAAGATGTCTAAGAGTTCAAGATTAATTTTTATGAGGTTGATGAGGTACTCAATACCTGGCTACTAGATCCCAGTTTAGCTCGTGCTTGGGAGGGATAAGCATAGTACAGGTCTAACATTTGAATCTCAAATCATGAAGATGATGTAGTTCTTCAATTAAACGTATATTGTTTCTCCTTTTATTTTTCTTATTTTGTTTGTAATAGGTAAATAGGGGGAAGGGGGAGTGGCTAGGCATGACAAGAGGTGCTGGAACCACAGGGTATCCCTCAAACCCCATATATTGCCTCACCTTAACTGTATCTCGTGCATATATATTGATATATAATGTGCTATGCGCTATAAAGTATTATATATTGAGATTTCATGGGAACAGACTACTGCAGTCTAAAACAATTCAGGAAATTTAACTGACGTAGGCACTTTCACAAACTGAAAAGAGAAAGCTACAATCTAATATTTCATACTTTTATATATAAATTAATTGCTAGGCATATGTCACGCCCTCTTGGTTATTATCCAGTAATCAAACTCACACTCTCGGTTTCTCCAAAAAAAAAACTCATATACTCTCGGAAAAATTAAGGATTGAAGTCACCCTCTTCAATCAAAGGACATGATTGCTCTCCATCACCTGCAATTTTCACTGCCAACCTTTTGTATGCATAAAAAGAATAAACTCCAACCTTGAGGCCACCTATTTTTAGGATCCCACTTGCCCCTGCCTCTTGGAAACAATCTCATTTTCTTTGTATTCAACTCTAACACAGCCAGCTTTTTCTTCCATCGGAACTTCAGCTTTGATAAAAATCCTTTCCTGCTGCTGTGGCTTGGCGTGGGAGCGGCGTATTCATGAGTGGATGCATAACTATCAGGCTGAGCTGAGAAGATCTCATCACGGGTGCGAATTGTGTTGAGCCTTAGGTGCCTCAGTTCAAGTGACTCCTTGGGAATGTTTCTTGCTAACAAGGGAGAGGCACCGCCCCAGTTATTAGTGCCCAAAGATGGGTGTTGGGGTGTTCTAAAATCCAGTAGCTCTCTTTGCCTCATTCCTGCCTTTGTCCTTGGCGTTTCAATCATTATGCTAGCTCTATTTATAGCTTTGTTATCTTTTTGTTGTAGATATATATGGGAGAAATTTCCAAAGCCCCATTGGATTCTTCTGCAAAGTTGCAAGAGTTAAATTAGTGTGGAGAGAATATACAGAGAGTTTCTAGTTCTATAAAATTACCATTCCCCACCCCCAGTATATAAAAACCCCTGCAAATGCCAAAGGTTGGTATAATGGT
The DNA here is from genome assembly GCF_932294415.1 of Quercus robur. Classification (NCBI taxonomy): domain Eukaryota; kingdom Viridiplantae; phylum Streptophyta; class Magnoliopsida; order Fagales; family Fagaceae; genus Quercus; species Quercus robur. The sequence continues at coordinate 41,210,794 of NC_065542.1, forward strand.
TTCTAAAGTCTCATGAGATTTATGATGAAAAACTCAACATGTTGGAGCTACCTTCAAGAAAATAGTCAGATGCTGAAAAAATTTTAGAGACCCATGTTAGCACCCAAAAAAAAAAAAAAACCCGCAACTGTTACATAGTCAAGTTAAAACATAGATTCTGACTGGAAGGAATGCCCACGGCATGCAATAAAGATAATAGTATAAAGATCAGCACATAAATTTGATTCGCATTTCATATTTACTTCAGTCACACCAAGTAGTGCCTGGCGGATTTTGTCATTTACAAGGTTACTTACATAAAGCCATGGAGGGGTAGAAATGGGAACTAATAGTATACTTGTAGAAGACAAAAGATGCCGTACGATTACTTCAAGAATTTAGATAATTTAAATGTCCATTTCTGTAGATATATGTTCAGATGCTAGCCAACTGGAAGCGAAGAAATAATATTCACCTAATCGGTTGATTCTGAAATCTGATATAGCATTGGTGCACTTTGACACTACATATATTTTGGACATGGATTGAAAAAACTAGTACAATAATATATGGACTCTTAGAAAAATAGAAAACTTGGATATTGTTGTGTGGATTTTGTTCCTTTGTGTGTGAGTAACAGAAAAAAAATGGTAACATGGCTCGCATCCTTATAAATAAATAAAATTGAAAAAAAAAAAAAAAAAAAAAAAAAACACACCAAACTATTCTCTCTTTACCAAACAACACACAATCTTATTTTCTCTCGTTTATTTTCTATTCTCCCCATTCTACCTGCAACCAAACGTACCATATAAAGAGACAATGTTTAAGATTGTTTAGACATTCTCAAATACCCAACAAAAATAAAAAAAGTGCCAATCCAATCTTTTCACAAATGGAAAGGAGGGTGAGAATACAACAACCAACACGAACTGTATTCTGATTCTCATTAATAATTTTACTCTTTTTTGAAGGGTAACTTAATTGCCTCAGCCACAAGGTATGAAGCAATTAATCAAATTTTCTAAATACTTCACCAAAGAGTTGTGCTTAATTAATGGGATGTATTTCAGTGGTACCCCAATTATCTGCATATTTAGAAGAAGGATAAAGATCATTCTTTAAACATTAGAACTTTTATTTAAGTATAAATCTTTATAACTGAACACTACAAAGTTCGTATAATACTGGAAATGCTCTCCCCAAATGTGACAAGAAAACTAATGGAATGAGTGAACAGCAACACACGAAAGCTAAGACTGGCCAATGACATTTAGCCCATGCCAGGAGCCAGGATTAACAGAATGCTTTTAGACTTACAATGTTTTAGAAGAAATTTAACGTGAAGTGTGACCATTTTTTGTTATTTAAATACACGCTTCTTTGTTTTTTTCAATAGAAACACCACCTTTGTTGTTCTTATCAATTTTTACTTTCCATCATTATTATTAATTCTCCTTATTAAAAATCTGACTTCATTATAATTTGAAATTATATAGATTTAAACTCTTTTACTAAATAGTTTACTCTATGTTAAATTACCTGAAATTTAATGTCTATTTCAACTAAAATTCTAATAACTTTTTTTTTTTAAAGAATCAAATTCTAGGCACCTTAAATCAACGTGATTTTTACTTTTGTAATTACCTCAACTGACCCAATATTTTGGTTATTAGGAGTCTAATTTTTTCTATATATATATATCAAGAATTAGAATGAAAAATCAATTAAATTTACTTGTAACTATTGCATGGCAAATGTACCAGTGTGTTAACTCTCCATTTAATCAGATAGAAATGGAACTTAATTATAGCTACAACTTGGGGAAGGCACTAGGTCCTCTTAAGATGGAAGGTGTTCCCAAAATGGGTTCTTGAAGTGCTACTCACAACTTGAAGAATATTGGGGGAAAAAGAAAGATCTGTTGCTCCTTGGGCTCGAATTTAGATACCTAGCTTGAAGATGTTCTTGAAAGAAGGTAATTGACAAGTGATTTGCTATATTGCTATTTTCTTTTCTCACATTTTTCGTACATCTGGTAACACACTCGCAAATAAAAAACTTTCAGTAGGTAATACATACTTAATTAACATTGAGTTCCTACTCAAAAAAAAAAAAATTAATTAATTGAGTACTGTAAATCTTCTTAAACCTCTATTCTCTTACTTAGGTACTGTACATGTTGCAGCAAAATAACGAGACTATACAAGAGAATGAGATCCCAATTTCACAGAAAGTAGAACTATTAAGGGCTTTGGAATCACAAATCCGAAACAATTTTGTGTTATGAAGGCAAACTGAGCTTGAAAAGATGACCCTGAAACAACCGATCAAAATCTCAAGGTCTGATTATTACTGTTTAGAATACACATGTGGTGTCACCTATTAAAAGAAAAATAAAAAGAGATAAAATTAAGCAAATTAAACTTCATTGGCAATATTTTACAAGTCACAACTAATAAAGCTATAGGCACAACATTTTCACAACAACTTATGCAATGCACAAAAAAGTTCAATAAAATATTATTTTAATTAAAAAAAAATTATCTCTTTTATTTTGTATATAAATTATTGTGTGTTAAATGTTAAATTTGATAATAATGATATTTATTATCAAAACTGGTCGCCAGCCCGTGCGATACACAGGTTAATGATTTATCTGAGTAGTTTTTGCTATGAAACATGTGAGTTCAAGCTTATAGAACATGTTTTAGTGTCCATTAAGGGCTTTTTTTTTTTTTTTTTTTGGGGGGGGACAATAGCATCCATAAAGTTGCTAGTTGAAACACTTAGACATGTTATGTGGTTCAAGCTAATACAAAGTTAGAACATTTGTGTTTGTAGCTAACTCATGAACAAATAATTAGAAAGCTGTTATTACATTTTGAACATAAGCTGAAAATACATGTTCACCTTGTAAAATAACACAAAACAAATAATTAGAACACAAATAATCCTTTGCTAAGTAGATAAATTAAAACTTTCTCACATCTTAACTCTCGCGTGTAGTATATTGCAACTTGCTGAGGTAATTTCCCTTTGGATTCTCCCCTGGGATTTTGTTGCTTCTATTTGAACCATTCACTTTCCTCTTTGATTGCTCATCATCCAAATCAAAAACTTCAATTGTTCCTCCACCCAAGATGGAAATTCCTACATACACTTTCTTTGGGTCTAGCACTAAGACTCACACAAACATACACATAAATACGTACATAAATATTCATACTAAATGATATACTTTTAGGATCTTAGCAATATCAAGTTAGGATCTAAGACACAGACATCCATCTCCAAAATATGCATGCAAATTTGGATCTAAGACACACACACACGCACCCATACATGTATATATATTCAAACTATATAATATGGTTCTAAGATTTTACCGATATCAAATTTGGATCTAAGACTCAGAAATCCATCTACAAAATATGTATGCAAATGCTACAAGCATGTTACGAAGCCTCAATATTTACTTTTCCTTTATTACCTATGTGATGTTCAAAACAACAAATTATATGTCATTCAACCCAAGTACTAAAAATCACAAAGTAAAACTAACCATGCCCAAAATTTTGGAATTGAATTAAATATAGAACTTTCACCACCAAAAACAAACTATATAACCATCAACAGTATAAATAAAAATATCATTACATCTCCAAAGAAGAACCTAGCTTTTGGGGCCAATCATGCCATAAGAACAGCTGCAGCTGCTGCATTGGCAGCATGGTTCTCATTTAAAAAGATCAAGATGCCAAAAAAGTAATGATAATCTAAACTTTTATTGAAGAATTGAATTTTCCCCAAATAATTTGATTGAAGAATTGAATTTGACTAATTATGAAATTTCAAAATGTCATTTCAACTTCATCTACATAATGACTAATGCAAAAACAAATTAAGCACTGCAAGATTTTCCATTAGTTACACTTAAAAAAAAAAAAAGTGAAAATCTTCAAGAAAAAGTAAGCCTAGAGTCATATTTATTTCATTGTTTTAGGTCACTGGTTTGATGGTCAAATTGCTAACCTTACTGTAAAAGACAGATAAAAAAGAAAAAGAAAATAAAATTGAAGTCATATGGACTTACCCCTCCATGTGCAAGAGCAATGGCCATGATAGTTGCAGCTTCCACGACCCATGATAAAGGAATCCACATAAAACCCAAAATTTTTAGTATTTTATTTTTAAAAGTAAGATAGAAGAGTAGAAGAACCAATCAGTGAGGGAGATTAAACAAACAATAATGAAAAAATAAAAAAGAAGGGATGAATATGAAAATTTAACATTGCTTTTCTAACCTTTTCCTCCTCAAGTTTGTTGTATCCAAACAAATCCGCATCAGATCAAAGGTCAAATCTTTTATTATACAATTAAGATGCTCAGGGGGTAAAATTTCCAACATTAAGCAACTTATAATTTAGCATCAAACAAATAAGATAAAGTAATGGAAATTCCTTTGTATTTCCATCTTTTTTATTCTTCCTGATTCTAGGCAAATCAAAGTATTAACATGACGCTGCTTGAATTTAACATTAAAGATCTAATTTCTTCCAATTGAATATACTTCCACAAAAAGAAAATGAAAAATAAAAATTGATTGTTTGTGGCATAACAAAATATATTCTACTAAGTATCAATTTGAGTCACTAAACTTCTTCATCTAACTACGAAGCTAATAACATTTGGCTTTATTATTCTTATATTTGCAACTATGAATTTTCACACAAAAAATAGAGAATATTGAATGGCTTTCATAACTGGGACATTCATTAAGGTAAAATTGGCATGCCATAAGATGATAAAAGAGTATAGTGATTTAAAGAACATCAGGGGGAATGGCCTATTCAACCATCTTGGATTTCCTTTAGATTCAACCCTACACCAAGTTGTTAGAAGAAAATTTGCATTGTCAAATAGTTTTTTTTTTTTTAAATAAACATTGTTAGATAGTTCATTACATCTCACTCACTGTTTTCTCTTAAGTTTAGTAATCCACAAAAAAACTCATGGGCAAATAGTTAAGTCATTCTCATTGTATTTAAGTGTTCCTATCACCAATCCTTTTCTGTTGGTGTCTACTCCTGCACCTTGCCAATATGCTAAACTCCCCACCTCATCCATTTTACACAGTTCCTAGTTGGACTCTAGATTCACTCTATAGATTGTTATTACTAAAGCAGCAGGTATAGTTGGGCCAGGAAACGTTTAGTGGCCCACTATTGGACCAGTTATTTTGATAATATACTTTGTGAGTGTGATATAGTATTAGTGTTACTTTTGGGTCATTTAATTAAGTTCTTGTGTTTTGCACATTTGTAGATGACCAAAGTATAACACTTTTTGAGGAATTTGCAAAGGACCCTAAAACTATTGTCTCACAAAGTTATGAAGTTGCTCTAAGCATGCTTGAATTTGAAAGATCATGAAAATCATTTGAGGTATACTCTCTAAATTTGAAATATATTTAAAACATTGGTTTGTTTTCAAAAGTGACTAACAACTATTATCTATGCAGTACCTTTTCATGCAAGCTCCCCTTGTGCATTAAATTATTCCAAATTTTAACAAAGTAGTCATTGCATCTATGCACATATTTGAAGAATGAATTGGAATATGAAAAAGAATGAGCTATTGATGAATGAAGTTGGGAAGGAAATAAGTGAGGAAAGAAGTAGGAAAGCCAAAGAATTACATAGTCTTGACCTTTGTTGCATTGTTCTGCTAATTTGCGACCATACTCAGTGGACTGATCTGAGTTCATAAGTGTATCACTACTCTACCTGGGACTTTATGTAAGAACATGCTTGTGTGCTTCAAGAAGAGCACTCTAAGCTTACGGAGCTTCTCATCAGTTTAAAATTCAATAACATGTAAAACCACATCAAGTTTAAACAAATTCACCCCAAACAAACTTCAGATTAGCCATAAATAATCACAAATGCATTGGAAAAAAAAAATCAAACAAAGAAAATCAAGGGGAAAGAGAGCAAAAAATCTTACAGTGGATTGCTATCCGCAAAACAATGTGAAAGCAGATTGTTGTAACAGAGCTACATCTACATTTAGTTTAATTGATCCAGCCTTAGCATGTTGATCAGAGTACCATAGTGTTCCACCTAGTTCCTTAGGTTCCATATAGGTTCAAAAGTAAAAGGTATGTAAGCAAAGCATTGATCTTTTAATAATACTAGTGAAAATCCATAAGGGCATTTAGAGAGTGATGTTAAAAATACTTTGTGGGAAATCACAATTATTAGCCAAACAATCATATGTAGAATCCTCACTGAGATCCAACATCAAACACTTCATGGGCAATAGTCTCCAATAATTGAATAACAAAAATTGACATTTCAAAAACCCTAATTTTGAACTCCAAAAAAAAAAAAAAAAAAAAAAAAAAAAAAAAAAACACCCTCAAACACACAAAATTGAAATTTTCAGTTTGAATTGCCACAACCATCATACAATTTCAATAGCAAAATGGCTCTTTTGAATCAAAACCAAATAGTTTTAATCTACAAAAATCAAAAGGCTATTAGAGCAGCTATGGCAGTGGTCGAGTTGTTGATAGTGTAGCTTGGTCATGGAAAAAAAAATTGAAACTCCAAACCGAAGTAACCACAGAAATTGAAACTCCAATAAATAAATCAAAACCCTATAGTAACTACAAAAATCAGAAAGCTACAATATGATTAAAGCACCTCACTTGTGCGAATTGGGGTTGGAGCTCAATGCTTCGGTGACTTAGGCAAAGGTCTTGTCATGGCTGTGATGGGTGATGGTAGTTATGGCAGTGGCAGAGCTACTAATGGTGGGGCATGGGTGGGACGTGGGAGAGAAGGAAATTGGGTTTTTAACTACCTCGGGATGTTGTTGTAGAAATTAAATGATAATTGATTGTTGCTTTTATAAAAATAAAAAAGTTTATAATATTTATTTAAGTAATGCTGACGTGGAAAATTGTGAAGAGGTCAGAGGTTTCGGGTTTATATATATATATATATATTTATATATATATTGATTTGACTCTCTCTCTCTCTCTCTCTCTCAAGGCTATAAATCAAATTCCTTTGTGGAAAAGAAAAATTAATTACTTCTTCAACAAGTTATATGTTACTTCTTTGACAAATAATAAAATTTCCTTCCACATAGTGAAAATCCAAAAATAATAACTATGAAAACTTTCATTCCACAAAAAGAAAAACAAAATAAGTAACGAAGTCAAAGTAGAAATTCAAGATAATTTTTAAATCTTGACTTTTGGAATAATCTCTCTTCTCATATTTAATGTGGCTTTTGTTCAAAAGCTCATGACAACAACCTAGAGACCTAATTTTATAAAATAAAATAATATATATATATATATATATAATATAGTTTATCTATATAAAAAATCACGATTTTCAAATAGCAATCTATTTAATTAAAAATTTCTTTTCAGATGTGTTGAATGCCATATAATTCTTCCTTGCCTAAACAATGAATATTATGACACGTTGTGATCCTGTCCAAAAGACATTACTTAAATTGGAAGCTACTTGATAAAAAAAAAAAATCTCATATTACTAAAAGTTGTAACTCTTAATAAACACTCAGTTAAACAAAAATACTTTATAATCTATCAATTTATAAATTAATTATCCTTATGTTTAAATGTGTCCCATCATTTAATTATATATAACTATATAAGGCATTTGAACTTGAGTTCAAATTATTGTTCTAAAATAAACTTGAAAATTTTAAAAATAAAATAAAGAGCTTAACTGGAAGAAGTTAAATGGCTAGAAAAATGATGGTAATGATGGATTTGATTATCCTTATTCTTGTAAAAGTGAAAGAAAATGACCTTGCCTTTAGTTCTTTCCATTCCTCTTTCACTTTCAATCTCACTTCCTTTACTTGCAAAACTTGATGATGTTCAAGAAGATGAATTTTATGGGTGCATTACTAGAAAAAATGAAGTGTAAAACAATTGAGGGGAAAAGGTTTAAACATTTTATACAATTGCATTGTAAGCCGTTATAAACATTGTCTTGTCAAGCACAAGGAGCCGATACCCAGCAAATTAAAGTGCTTGCGAACGGGTTATTTAGGCCTTTGATTCTTGCATCAGGAAGCACTCTATTTTACGTGCTCATGCAAAATGTCTACTCGAATGGTATGAAAAGTATATCAAAGATTTCAAATTCGGTAAGTAGTTTTTCCAACCTCTAGCTCTCTTTATGACAAGAATGTACATATGCAAGCTAACCAAAACAATCATCAATTAAATATATATGTCGATGGTTAGAAAAGATTTCTGATTTATATAAACATACTAGGGATGAATTATTTATCTTCTATATCTTTGATTTACTTATTTTCAATTTTTATACCTTCCATTGAGATATATAAAGAAAATTAATAGTTTAGTAAATATGAACGAGTCTACCTAAGGGTCTCTTTGGCCTTAGTTATTACAATTGTCTACAATAATTTTTTTTTAAACATTTTTAGATTGTGAATGTTTTTACAATGGTTACCGAGATAACCTTAGCTATTAAGATTGTTCACTTGCGAGTCTTAGCCAAGGTTATTGTGATCACCCCAATTTTATAAAAACCATAAGTTTGTAGGAAACGTTCTCACGTGGGAATCAATAAACTTGTTAGCTTTGTGGAGAAGTACAATTTTACCTTTTTGTGTTATTATTCTAACTATAATTAAATTAAATACCCCTTTTTATTTCTTTAGTTTATTAGTGGTTTCAATTTGGTCTTCATATTACCCCTTTTTAAAAATCATATTCTTCATTAAAAAAAATCAAAATCACTATAATTTAGCCCAATAAAATTAACTTAAATAATTTTTATAGGTGATATGTTTTTTATGTTGTGGCACACTCATAAGTTAGCGTGAAATTAATAGGGGTTGATAACAATTTACACAACGCATATGTTGTTAATTTTGCCAAGTCATGTGTAATATGAGATGCCATGACATGTTAAGATCACGGTTTTGGATCAAATATTCTGCTGTTTAGTTTTTGGTCTTAATCTTACTCATTTTAAGTTATCTTTCTCCTTCTGTTTTCCTTATATAGTGCTTCAATCTGAATTTTTTCTTTCTTTTACTTTTTCATCTTTCAAGTTCTATTTAACGAGGGGAAAATGTATACATGTTATGCCTTCATTTTGTTGGTTTACTTTGTCCCATGATTGACATATGCAAATCTATTGTTAGATTAAATAAAAATACAGTCAATTTCAAATCAATAGTATAGATATTAATAATGGTTTTCAAAAGAAATGAGGGAGGTTAATTGCAATGTGTTAATACCCATTTTTGCCACACATTCTCTATAAGCTTGACTCAATTAAGCCTAACCTCATTATGGGCCCAATTCATGTATTATATTATTTTTTATTCTTTTAAACATGGCCCAAGCCTGTGCAACATATTAGGGAAATTGAGGAAGTATGGTTTGGAGGGTATGGGTTGGTTCCTTTCAAACTTTTTGCATGAGCCCAACCCATGCGTGCTAACAAGTGGGCAAGGGACACTGGTAACACTACCAGCTCACGGAGGAGGTCTTGTACCCAAAATTTCCACCTCAAAAGAGCTTTCATGCTCTGGCTGACTGCGGCCTAAAGTTTCTGCTCGAACCCATTTTTGCCTTTAAACATAGTTGGCTCCCATTGTCCAACTCCATCTGCTAGCCCTCACTTAGGTGAACGTCCCAATGGTCTGAAATGTTTGACCAAGGGCAACCAATTAGAGCAAACCCCTTTTATTTCCAAAATTATGTAAAAAGCAACCAACTCATTTCCTAAGCAAAAGGCAAACTACACCAAATCATGGAAATAGCACTCAAGAGATCCAAAGCCTCTCTCTCTCTGCCCAAAAACCAGTCATTAGCAATACCCCAAAGCTCAATACAAGAGTCTCTCTTCAGGTAAAAAACCAAAAACCACGTTCTACCCTCAGAGCTAAAACTTTAGAGTGAAAGCCCATTCAACTAGCTAACATTCTCATAATTCTAAACCTTAGGGGTGGAAATATGGGTACAAGGGAACTTCCCTCTCTTCCTCACAACCTCTCTCAATTTCCTCTTCTCGCTGATTATAGGCCGAAATTTCGGACTTGTGTACTTTTTCTGCATTTTCTTGTATTTCAGTTATGGCATTTTGATTTCTCTCTTGTTAAAGCACCAATAGCCTTTTTTTCATTATACATTTGGAATTTTGGGCTTGATTCTCCACAAATAAACACTTCTAAAGAACCCAATGAGAGATTTAGGCTAATCTTGCATTTTTGGCCCTTGTTGAAAAAACGTCCCTGACATTTTGGCGACTCTACTGGGGAGTCAAGCAGCTGAAACAAGAGAGATCATGTATCCAAAGATTCGAAACAAGCAAAAGATGGTGTCTCACACCAACTTGTCGTTCCATGAGAAACCATGTAATGCTTTGCTGCTCAAGAAGAGCATTGTGGAGTTGAGCTAAAAAAAGGTCCATCCTCAACTCATTGAGCCGGTGGAAATGCCCCAAAACGTGCAATGAAATTGCTCCAACCTCTAGAATCCATCTAAGAAGTGAAGAATTTTAAGGATGGAGGGAGAATTAACTTTCTTATTAAAGCTTCCACTCATCTATATTTTTTTTAGCTATCATTCTTATGGATGAATTATCCTACATCTCCTGCTTTATATAATATTTGAGAACATTTTTGTTGTAGCATGAAAATGTAAAAATGGTGAAGCACAAGTCTGACCGCAAAGGGTAGGAAGGTAGCAACCAATAATCAACGAAGCGAAGTTCTAAACATCAACTTCAACCCAAGAACCCCTAATGACAACGCTAAAAGCTCATCATTGACATCTCCTCAACATATGTCTTCTTCATTGTTGAGTTTGTATTGTTGTCGAGGTTAGTGCTGAGCATATGGGGGCTGCTGTTGGTGATTAACTTGTTTTGAGACAAGTATAAATGCTACTGTGTGCGTCCTTTCGCAGCTAAATAGTTGACGTCACCACTAAATGAAGTCTTCACCAAATAGCTGAAGGTCATGGCCAAATGGCCTACCGCAAGTCGCGAGATATTCCACACCAATTCTTCAAGTAGTGATATTTCATAAACCATGTTTGGAAGTCATACGAGCGACATATTAGCGCCAATGCACATTTAAGCTAAGACTTTTAAGCACTCTCTTTGCTAATTAAATCTATCTATGTCATTTAAATCACTTCAACACTCTAAATTTGTCATCAAAATATTTTTCTATAATTTGTGTGTACTACTACACTTAGCCATGACTATTGCTTGCTAATGTGAATTGCATTTGCACTAAGGCGCAAAACGAAAACCTTCTTGGAACATCGAACAATGAAGGAAATCCGAACTTAATCCTCTCTCACCCAAGCCGTGACAGGCTCATGCACTCCAAACCATGACAAGCTCACACATCCAAAGTTGACATATTTGCGCACATCAAGCCATTACAAGTTCATACATTTCAAGCCATGACAAGCGCACGCATCCAAAATCATGGTCGATCCGTACATGCCAAGCCATGACATGTTCTTATATCTCAAGTCGTGACAAGCGCATTCCAAGCCATGCCAACAGCTTAATCATTCTTGAATTCAAGATTATGCTTGAAGAAGGAAGCACTAATGTTGTCATCCTCAAGTAAATTGTTCTTATCACTCAACTCTTACAAAGAGAATTCCTAAGTAAGCCCAATAGTAGGGGGCTTGGCATGCACCTTTGAAGGAGGCTTTACAAGACCTCGCTAATATTGTCAAATATCACAAATCCACATGCTAGTTGTTGGAAATCCATCCTAGAGATTTTCAAGTGGAATCTTAGCATAATGTGGATGCTTGGAAAAATTGGCATAGAGGTTAACCAAAGCACACGAGAGAAATTGTTATGCTAGGGAGTCAATAGCCCTATACTAACATCTCTAATGCTTAGCCCACCATTGTCCCAAAGTTAGAAGCCAAGCAAGCAAAGTATGGAGCTACTATCTGCAATACCATGTATCTTCGACAAAGAGACTAACTAAAGCATGGGAGAAAAAACTATTGTGCTGGGAATGAAACAACCCTATACCAACATCTCCGATGCTTAGCCTATTATTGTCCTAAAATTTGAAGCCAAGTTAGCAAAGTATGGAGTCGCTGTTTGTGGCACAACAAATCTTCGATAAAAAGGAATCATATTCTACCTTATATAACAGATAGGAGGACCCTCATTTTCAATAATTATCTTTGAGTCATATGAAGAATACTAAGGGAGAAAGAAATCCCACCAACAACTCTTGGTATATCCTATAAATCTTCTAGACATGAGTGTCCCAAAGCATTCCACACTTAGGGCTTGATCTTGCCGAACCTATCCATTCGCCCTTGAACGAGTACATTTGGATCCTTGCCACCACTAAGTAATTCATTAAGTGGGCAAAAGAAATTCCACTCAAGAAAGTAATGGGAGTGGCCATAGCCAACTCCATCAAGGAGCATATCATTCGTAGCCTCGACATCTTGTATAAGATTATAAGTGACAACAATATATCTTACTCATACCAATTTTTGAAGGCAAGCCCTATGAAACATTAGGCAGCCGATGAACTATCATATTATCCAAGCATGATGAGACCTCTACATGCGAAGATGCAATGTCTTCAATAATGTAGGGAAAGCCAACGTTTTCTCCTAATGGCAAACTTTGCGAAGCGGCAAGAAAGCCAACAAATTACTCCTGCAGCAAAACCTCTACATGCGAGGGTGAAAATACTCTCAATAAGGTAGAGAAAGCTAAGCACATACTCTCTCAATGGTAAGCCCTATAAAACATTCAGAAGTCAAAAAACTATCATATTATTTAAGTGTGGTGAGACCCCTACATGCGAAGGTGCAATGCCTTCAATAAGGTAAGGAAAGCCAATGCTTTCTTCTAATGGAAAACCTTTCGAAGCGACAAGAAAGTCAACAAATTACTCTTACGGAAAAACCTCTACATGCAAGGGTAAAAAAAAAAAATATACTCTCAATAAGGTAGGGAAAGCCAAGTACGTACTCCTTTAATGATATGCCTTATCAAACAATTAGGAAGCCAGTGAGACATTTCATTATGACAATACCCCTACTTGCGAAGATGCAACTAACTCTTAACAAGGTAGAAAAGCCAATACATCCTCAAAGGTAAACCCTATCGAATGATTAGGAAGCCGACAAGATGTCATATCATTCATATGTGATAAGACCCCTACTTACGAGGATGCAACGCCTTCAACAAGGTAGGGAAAGCCAACATTTTCTTAACGGCAAGCTAAAGCGGTAGGGAAGCCAAAATAATATATTAAAATTCAAGCACAGTGATCCGCTACATGCAGGGACATAGCCAACCTTCAAAAGGTTAAGAAAGCCGATGCATAAACCTCGTAAAGCAACAAAGAAGCCAATAAACCATTACCTCATTGCCATATGGCAATTTGCTTTACGCAAGGATAAAACTCCTCAAGAAAATAGCAAAATTGTCATTCTATAAGTCACTATATGCAAGAATGTGATATCCTCAAAAGATGACAGCAATACAAGCCTTATCCAAGCTATTGTCTGTAAGAACGCAATCAACCTCAATGAAATGGTGACAAACAAGTGCACCATGAGCTTTAATGCATGAAAACATAGCTCATATGTAGGGGCTTCTTGAAACTAACAAAGTAGCGACTTAATATATGTCGAGTATAAGTCGGCTACCAAGCGGCGAGCCATGTTTCAATATATATGAGCTGCTGTCTACAAAAGTAAATTTGCTTATCAAAAGACCACTACAAAAAATGGCGCACAAACAGCAAGATGTGTGCTTAGCCAAAACCTGTCCACAAAGGCATGAGAAACAAGCAACATGTCTACTAACTTGCCCAAGCAAAGGTAAAGCCATATTCACAAGTTACCCAATTCAAGCACAAGTCATTCTCAAGAAACTAGTGCATATAATCTAACAAAATTATGCTACTCAACCAGAAGGTGCGCACAACCTTTCCAAGCAAGCTTTCCTCAACATACACAGCTGCTCATAGCCATACAAGAGTTGTTTTCACGACAAAGACATACTCATAACCTATCAAATAAAGGTACAAAGTCATCCTCAAAGTACAAATTACAAACCATATACATCCTTGAGGTACAAATGATTTTTTTTTCATTCCAAAATACAAAATATACATCCAAACATCATAATTTGTTTTTTTGTACAAAATAAAATTTGTATCTACTAACCATGATAGCATAAGCTTGATAATGCCTTAAAATGTATACTTATTATATATTTATATGGGCGTTATCTCCTTATTACTATGCTTAATTTTTATAATTAAGTCGTGATTTGCATTAGTCCCTATTATTTATCTTTACATAATTTTTTGAATAAGATGTCATTCATTGCGTGTAATTATCTACTTGTAGGAAATCATGTGAAAAAGATGAGTTTACAAGAGTTTGTGAGAGAATGAAGGCCAAACTAGAATTAAAGAGGAGCTAAAAGACCATGCTTAAATGTCTAAGGAGGTGCAGCTGGAGTGCTTGGGTCATCTACCATGTTTGGAAGCTTCAAATAAGGAAAGTAATCAAAGAGGCGGAATCTGAAAAGGAAAAATCAAATTTGAGCACTGATCAATATTTTGGACGTATCTCTCTCCTCAAAAGTTCAATTGACACAAAGCTAGATGGGTTGGAACTGTGACTTAAATATATACAACTTTCCAGTTTTGAGTTTTTCGAAATCCTTAATTTTTGAAGGTCGAAATTAACTCACAAGTTACTACTATAAACCTAGACAAAAATTAAAATACTAAAAGTGTTATTTTCTTTTGACACTTTTGACGTTAGGGTTTTGAAGGGAGGCTATGTAAAACAAATTTTGGTAGAGAAAATCTTGTATTTTTCTTTATCTAATGGCAGCCTAAACTCTTTGCTAGAGCTAGGGGTTATGTTTCTTCTATACGGTATGAATATTCAATGTGATTCTTTCTAGGATTTTATCAACAACATATTTGATTGTTCAATTAGATTTCTTTTGATGTATTAGTTCTTCCATGCTTTCAATAAGTTCAATCATGTTTTTCTTATTGTTTAGATGAATTTCTAATAGTTTCAAATAGAAATTAGGTTTTAAAGTGAATGGGTTTTTCTGAAAACTTTTCTAACCACATTATTAATCTAGGTTATCATGCATTCTTGAATTGTCTCAGTTCAACTGAATCATAAGTATTTAATTATATAAGAACAATCAATTATGAAATATATAACTTCTTAGATCACAAAGAATTTCGTATCGATATAGGGAAACACCCCGATGCCCTAATATTTACATTATTAACTTAAATCAGTTATCAATGTTATTCTTGTTTACAATTACTAGGCAAAAATTATTCTTCATCTTCACCAAAAGTTTTTTTTTTTAATTACATTGTCTTTGAATTTACCCTGCTCCTTGTGGTTCGATCTCGATACTCCGGGAATTATATTGCTACGATCTCCTGCACTTGGGTGTGAGGAAGCAAAGCTCGAACTTACAACAAATACTAGTACATAGGAGTTGCTCTATACACAAAAGTGAGTTGCCCACAAAAGGGAAATATAAGAGAATGTGTTTCCAAGGTAGTAGCCCCCATTACATGTTATAACCAACTCAAGTTCTCAAGGTTTTAGCAAATTCAAGAAATAAACAAAATGAAAAGAAAGGGCAACTCGAAGGAGATCAAGATTAGCAACAATATCTGAAGCCATTATGTTCAGAACACTCGCTTGCAATTGATTTCTCTATGAATTTATGGCCACCAGTTTCCATCTCTTCACAAAAATCCAGTTGACAAGAGATGCAAGTTGAACTTCCAAGCCTCACCTGAACCATGTATCGACGATGCAATAGAGGTAGTAGAGAAGAAACTCTACAATCGGCCTATCCTCAATCAAGTTCTTGGCAACACTCTTTCATTTGAATAGTCTCTCCTCAGCCAAAGGAACAAACCAAGTCTTATGCATTTTCATTACCACAAGCACTCTCTAGCCATTAAAAAAGGAAGCCACATGTTTGTTGATGTTTTCCTCACCAAGCTCAACCAAAGAAGCTGTGCAATCCTCTTGAGGTGAGCTAGGAGTGAAAAGACTAGACAAAAGAAACTCAATTTCAACTCAGGAACTCAATTTTACAACAACTAATGATGTTGTTTCTTAACATTGAAACTTAAAGCAACTTGTTGGCCTTACGCATAGACAGCAAGACAACAAGTTCATCAAATGTCCAACACCAACAAGAAACAAAACAAAAAGAGTTCAAAGTTACCTAACGGTGGCCATGGTACTATCTATTGCAGCTCTATGTTGCTACCTGAAGCAGCTTTAACCTTCGAAAATGGTGCATTGGCAATGAAATTGGCATTGTGAATGAAGGTCCTAACGATGGCACTGCAATTGCCTAAGCCAAAATCATTCTACAAGAAACCATAGTATAACACACTTGATATACTATTATGCAATCAAGAAAAGAAAACAAAGAAAATATGTGACTTACCAAGTGAGTTACAAGTCCTTGCTCAATAATGGTGTAGTCTCCTAAAGTATACTTATTCCATGCAAAACGGCAAAGTGGCACACTTAGCAACTCCTATTGGTATGACAAGAAGGGGTGGCATCAGGTTTTGACTTGTCACATCAAGTTTTGACTTGCCAAATAAGTTGTGGCTTCGCTCTCAAACAAACAGAGCAGCTGCCTATGTACCATATTCAATATGTTACAATGATATAACAAGAATAGTGGCTGCGATATCGCCAAAAGCGAAAGCAACTCGACGCAACAATGTTTCATTGAACAACATCTCTTATAGCCACACATCGTCGAGGAGCATCTCATTTGATAATAAGTTGCACTGTCCATTCCTTTTGATGCACACAGTGACCATCTTACAAAGCATCTTCTCATGCTATCATGGTCTATTTTGCCTTATCAAGGCCCAAGACACAAAAGCTATTATGGATGGGCAATACCATGATAAAAAAAGGTGCACACTATATGTAAACACTAATCTCAGCTTCGCCAACACTTTCTTCACCATTGCAGCAAGCATAAAGCAACAAATTGTGACCCTAACTTTGCTTGCATTCACCACAAGGACATAATACTGGGCGCTGGCAGCACATACAGCAACTATATCACACCTCTATACTACATCGCCAAAGGATTCTTCACTTCATTCCATCTCAAGTAAGCTGTCCTAAGGCAGCCAGCAGTATCGCTCATGGCAATGGCTTCATTGAAACTAATCTTGGCAAACACATCTCACCAAATTGTCCAATACTAAAGAAACTGAAATATTAAAGCACCCCCAATGTGGTCCAATTTGTATAGAGGTTTAAGATGGCCTCTCATTCATCATCATTCTCTCCTATGGACCCAAGTCAAAATTACAATCAGTTATCCACTCATTCTACTTCCAACACGATGGCCAACTTGAAATCAAGCACAGCTGCACTACAAACTGATTTCCATACCTTATGACTATCAGAATCAATAAGGAGCCAACTTCAATATGAAATTCAGCTTCAATTATGACTACTCAACCTTATGGGTCGGAACCTCTCGGTATTTCTGTGATCTCCTAAGGAAGAGCCAACCTACATCAATGATACTATTCATTCAACATGTCGCCAAATACATCCAAGAGATCAGCAAATATATATATATATATATATATATATATAATATTAACTCACCAAGGTGAGCGTCGCATCCGACTTCATCGAGCTTGCACAAAAAACAAATTCAACATCTTGCCGCCGCATTTGACATCAATCTCTTACAACAAAAACCTCGCTCCTTAGTGACAAAGGTTCCTTCCTCTTCACCAACAATACTGCTTAGCCGAAATTGGTACAGATGGTCCTGCGGCCATGGGCGATGAGCTGCCGCAAGCCCCATTAAACGTTGTCAACAAAACAACCTTGCCCGTCGCCAATGGTTTATCTCTCTCTTCTTCGGCAACAACGCTTTGACCATCTAGATCCTACAACGAGCATCTTTATGCTTCTTTGATTATGGTGGTGGAATGTTGTCGCTCTTATCTCTTTCATTTTGCAACCACCATCTCACCATCCTCCTTGGGTTTTGGCCACATAGGTGCTAGATCGAAGGTGGGTACAACAAAGCTTTGGAAATTTTGATGAGCTTGAGGGATTTTAAAAAATAAAATATTTACAAGAGCCCGATCCCAAGAGTTTTGCAAAAAAGGAGTTTTAAAGCTTTTGGAGAAGTTATCTATGCCAAGATCTTGAAAAGTCAAGAAAGAAGCAAAGTTATAGTGATATATATATATATATATATATATATATATCACAAAGTGAAAACGACATGGGAGTAAGTGACATGAATGACTTTGACATAAAGGTTACAGGAAGTGAAATCGCTTAGGCAACTCATGGAATATTGTTACAAGAGAAGGAGGTGTGTTGGCTAAAGCAGAATTAATGAAAGGATGGAATGGCATGTTAGCTTCCATCTGAGCAGAAAGTGGAGCTCTTAGCCTAAAAGCTAAAAGCAAGTGGGTGGAGGAAGTCTAATGCTACCTGTAGGCAACTGAAGGAAAGCAACTTGAAAAGTCAAAGGCCATGATATGTCAAAGCAAAAGTGGTGTGGGGACTTTGCAAAGTGGCTAGTAGTTAGCGTGGCATACTATCACAAGACAAAGTGGCTAGAAATTCAAAGGCCCATCTTTTACTGAAAGACAAAAGCTACAGAAATGCTAAGGAAATGAGCCTGAAAATTTTAAGGCCGAATATGTATATTACAAAACAAGTGTGGTAAGACTTAAGCCACCTAGTCATCCGAGGAAGAAATGTTAAAATTTCTCATGGTAGCATGAAAGCCACTTAAGCCATGGAAAGCAAGGACCGTTTCGGGTTGGACTTATCACTTGGTTACAACTTGACTTTCTTAGACTCGCGACCATGACATTTCAACAAATGGGCTTCTTTAACCCATGATTTTTCTTACAAGTGGGTGCCATGATGCACGACATTTCTACAAACAGGCCTCATCAACCCATACCTTCTCAACTAAAAATGAAGTGTTTGGATGGACTAATTTCCAAACCTGCAACATCTACAGTAATGGAAAACATCAACTACTCACACGCATGCCACAAGTGCCATGCGTGCTTGGGGGGCTAATGTTAATACCCATTTTTGCGATATATTCTCTATAAGCCCAACTCAATTAAGCCCAACCTCATTATGGGCCCAATTCAAGGATTATATTATTTTTTATTCTTTTAAGTATGGCCCAAGCTCATGCAACATATGGGAGAAATTAAGGAAGTGTGGTTTGGAGGGTATGGGTCGATTCCTTTTAGACCTTTTGTATGAGCCTAGCCTATGCGTGCTACCAAGTAGGCAAGGGACATTAGTAGCACCTCTGGCTCATGGAGGAGGTCTTGTACCCGAAATTTCCACCTCAAAAGAGCTTTCATGCTCTGGCTAACTGCGGCCTAAAGTTTCTACTTGAACCCATTTTTGCCTTTAAACATAGTTGACTCCCATTGGCCAACTCCATCTGCTAGCCCTCACTTAGGTGAGCCTCCCAATGGTCTGAAATGTTTGACCAAGGACAACCAATTAGATCAAACCCCCTTTATTTCCAAAATTATGTAAAAAGCAAACCAACTCATTTCCTAAGCAAAAGGCAAACTACACCAAATCTTGGAAATAGCACTCAGAAGGTCCAAAGCCTCTCTCTCTGCCTAAAATCCAATCATTAGCAACACCCTAAACTCAATATAAAACTCTCCCTTCAGCTCAAAAACAAGCAGATGGAGTTTTCTTCTAAGAGCAACACTCAAACTCAATACAAGAGTCTCTCTTAAGCTAAAAAACCAAAAACCACATTCTACTCTCAAAGCTGAAACTTTAGAGTAAAAGCTCATTCAACCAGCTAACATTCTCATAATTCTGAACCTTAGGGGTGGAAATATGAGTACAGGGGAACCTTCCCTCTCTTCCTCACAACCTCTCTCAATTTCCTCTTCTCGCTGACTGTGGGTCAAAATTTCAAACCTGTATATTTTTTCTGCATTTTCTTGTATTTTAGTTATGACATTTTGATTTCTCTCGTTAAAGCACCAATAGCCTTTTGTTCATTATACATTTGGAATTTTGGTCTTGATTCTCCACAAATAAACACTTCTAAAAAATCCAATGGGAGATTTGAGCTAATCATGCATTTTTGGCCCTTGTCGCAAAAACGTCCCCAACACAATGTATAGATAGTTTTTAATGATCTTGTAAAAAAATATGTTCGTGCCTCCAAATTTTCTTGGGTATATAATTATATTCTTAAAATTAATATTTTTTGGAAGCTAATTCCCAATATCATATTCCATTATTCCTACTTAAAATATTGAAGAAAATTATAAAAATTATAATTTTTATAATCTACATTTGAAAGCAGTTTGATTTAATTATTATCTTAAAGAAAGTTGGGTTTCACATAATTTAGTATTTTAAATTTACTAAACCAAATTATAAGACTCACTGAATCAAAGAATAAATTTTGGTATCATCGTGTGTAAAAATATGTTGGCTAGAGATTTTTGGACCATTCTTATGATAGTTTCCATAATTTTGTAAATAGTAAGTCTTGCATAATTAAAAATGTAGCTGTTAAGCAAATCTACATTGATAAGTTGTTAATGATTTTCTCCTAAGTACTTCTATGTCATGCCTTTTGGAGGAACAAACAAACCTTACTTTTGATTATGGTAAAATGGGATTATATACTAAAAGAACCAAGTTTCAATTTTGACGAATGAGACCCCTTTATTTGCAATGATGATAGGCAAGCCAATCTAACCGAGCACGAAAGCAATCCTAGCCTTAAGATAACTTTGATATATTTTTAAGATATTATTAATGATGATTTAATCAATTATATGATATAGTGGAAAAAATTCTTAATACACGTCATTCTTGGTTATTAGTAGAGATGCTTTGTGGTTCCACAAAGTTATTCATTTTTTATATTTTTCTTGCTTTCATTCCTTGCATTAAACATCATTCTTACATAACTGGCCTCCAACCAGTTTTATTAGAAGCATTTTATTTTAGGATAATAATCCATATTACTTACTAAGTCGTGTTTCACATTTTTAGCATGAAATGGCTTCAGAGATTCGGTTGGAGAAATCTTTGGGTTGGTGTAAGAGCTAGACTTCCTCTATCTCTATAGAGATTTCCAAGTTACTCTTGTTCTTAAATTTTGTTGTTTTGAGCTTTGTAATAATCCGATTCAATCAAAGTGTATACTCGATTGTATAGTGTTAAAATATTTGAGTTTTAAAACTATGTTAAGTGTTTCGACTTTCGAGACTTACTCTCTTTTTAAGTCATGTTGGACTTTAATTTTATATTGGGTTATTGTCTCTTGATTATTTAATCCATCAATGTTGTGAATTGTCCACCCTCAAATTTTGCTAAAAATCTCTACTCAAAAAAAAAAAAAAAAAAATTGCTAAAAATCATTATTTTATTTTGGCCCAAAAAAAAAAAAAAAAAAAAAAAAAAAAACCTTAATTCACTTTTCCCTATAAATTACACCCAGAGATGTTAGGAATTATTCCAATTAAGCTGATTTATACCATCGAATTGTGGAAAAGAAAATTTTCATTAATTAAGGTCCAAACTCTGGCTCAGACACTACTGCACCACATTTGACCAACTATGAATGACACACACACACACACACACAAAAGGGTTTAGATGGCCTAAGTTGATATATGACCCATTCAGAATACTGGGAGCAGTCGTTGTTATCATTGGTCTATACTTGGAGTTATGGGGCAAAGAAGGTGATCAAAATCACATCAAGTTCCAAGAGAAATCTGATCAGACAAATGATGAGCTGCAGGGATGCCAGTTACAACAAGGAACTTCAAAAGGGGATGTCCCTTGAAGGGTGGACAACAGCATTGGGTGTTTTCACTTTTACTTCTTTACCTGCTTTGCTTGGTAGTTGTACTTTTCATTCATTTTAGTTCTGTTGTTTTCATGTTTAACTCAGCACGCTTCCTGTGTGCTTTGGCTCTTGCATGTATTTTTTTTTTTTTTTTAATTATGAATGATGATGATGATGATGATGATGATGATATATAGAGAAAATATAAACAGAGAATAGTTGAATCCATCTCAATCTTCTAGGGAGAAAACCCAAGAGGGAAGAGAGGATATGGCCATTGACCCATCCCAGTTACAACTAGCAGCCCAATGGGCACAATTATGGGCAAAAAATTTTCATCTCTCGGAATAAAATAAAATTTCCAATTAGACAGAATTAAGGGCAGCCTTTAACTCTAGAAGAAGGGGAGCAATAAACCACATAGGAGGTCTTGCGGAGTAGAGGTCTTGAAGAGCACCAATGACACCTTTTGAGTCTCCTTCAAAGATAATAAAATGGAGTTTGTGAGAAATTGCCAATTTGATGGATCAGATGGAGGGAGAAAGTTTGTAGTTGATCATTCTCATTCAATGAAGTTTTAATGTTATGAAAAAGTGTACCAATGAGTCAAAAAAATCAACCTTTGCAGAGACATAAATTGATGGTACTACAATAGTCATTCCAAAGCCGGTTCTCAAATTGTGCGGGCACTTCCGTGGGGGAGCAATGTATAGTGCCCCTTTCATACATAATGCTAGTCTCCTAACATACCTAGACACATCACAATTCACATAGCCATACACAACATTTGTCAGCTAATAAGCATTTACTTAGGTTTTAGGGAATTATCTAGCTTACACTGGTCCCAATCAACAAAAACACAAAATACTAAGACATTGACGCAAGGGAAAACTTCCCAAGGACTTCTAGAATACTTGATGCTGCTTACATAGGAACTTTTATATATTAAGACAATAAGTTGATCATACAAAAAGCAAGCTTTCTAATAATCTTGCCAGGTAATTAACATATTTCACAAAGACTTCATCTTAAGCTCCTGAGTCTACTTCCAAAATCTACTCTACGATCATCAGCTAACAACAAAGAATTGACATTTACAAAGACAATTTTAAACCATTCCTCCACATGCTTCTTACAGTAATTTCCAAAAATCTATTTCATGCTTTTCCTCACTTTGCTTCTTCAAGCCGTGCTCGTAATGACTCAAGACTTGACGTTTTATTTATACTGCAAAAAAGAACAGATAATGACATCAAACAATTTGAATAAGTTTTGTCGCTTGAAGAATAATTTATGATCTTCTAAAGACAAATATTTGAATATCCATTTGTTCTCTATAACAATTAAAATGGATCCATCCACAACCATATCACATATTAACAAGGCTCGCCAGAAGAGCAAATCTCCTCCAGATGCCAACTTTTCTGAAATCCATTCCGGAACTAATTCTATTAAGAGGTTTAGCTGCTCTTCAACTTCTCCTGCAATCACAAATGAAGAGGATCACCAAAAGCTACCAGAGAAAAGGGAATTATATCCGTGTGGTACAAATGCTTACTTTTGTCAACAATATCACAATGGCTTGCAATTATCTTGTGTATAAGCTCCTCTTTTGTGATAACAGACCGCTTAATAGACTGAAATAAGAAGTGAATCATGTTGAAGAGCTTAGGCAGGCTAGCAATCATTTGTTGCCTCCGTTTTGCCCGAGAGAAATCCGGCGATCTCACAGTTGTGGAAGTATACTAAGGAGCTTAAGATGAAGTCTTTGTGAAATATATTAATTACATGGCAAGATTATTAGAAAGCTTGCTTTTTGTATGATCAACTTATTGTCTTAATATATAAAAGTTCCTATGTAAGCAGCATCAAGCATTCTAGAAGTCAGAAAAGTCGCCGAAACCCTCTATCCCAATTAATGGCCTAGAGAGACCCTATGGGCCACACAAGCCCAAATAACTACCTTAAGCATGTTGAATATCTCAGAACTATTATTAAATTAATGTAGTTTCAATAAGTCAAATTTTGAATGCTCATCAATCACAAATAATCAAAACCCAAATCATGGAAAAAAGAACAAAAAAGAATTACTACCCACCCACATCACAAAAATGCAATAATTTCAATCTATCTATCTAGTTTTATTTATTTATTTTTAATTTTCACTAAGTAAAATTTCTACACTAGATGACCTCTTATCTAAGGTTATAACTTAAGTGGATGCAAAATTGAAAGTTAACAATTTTTCAGCTAACACTGTTGAACAAAAGGAGTTTGTTCTTAAAATTGTTGGACCATGATGGAAGGGAGGTGTGAGTTAAAAATTGCTCAGACTATAAAAGACGACAATAAGGGCTCGATTTTTTATGGTTAGTGCATAATAATCTCGACAGTTCTTCCATAATGAGATTCATGAACATTGAGCATTGGCCTTAATAAATCTATTGTATCATTACCAGTAACTTGTCCTATTATTAGAGGTGTTGACATTATAGTAATTTTGGATATGAACTATAGATAAATCCATGCGTTAGTATGGAGTTACAAAAATAATGACACATTAATGAATCTAATTAATGATGTTAATTATTAACGAATGTAACATATCTGTTACATAATTGTTTTTACGATAGAAAAGATTTTATGGCTAGTCATGTCCTTTCTGAATGTTATAAATATTGTCAGGCCCCACTTGTAAGGGGTGGAGAAGAGAAAAGAAAGCTCATGTTAATCCAGACTAGTTGGGGAGAGCAATAGAGAGCCTTGAAAGCATCTCACGTGAGGGACCCTAATGTTTCTCAAATTGACTAGTTAGAGGCTCGAGAATGGAGTGATGAAAGAAAAGACTGAAAGAGAGCAGAAGAATAGCCTGAGGAACTGATCATTGAACTAATTTTCATCCTTGAGCTAATTGGAATGGTGGACTTCGATTGGGCTTTGTTTTGTCCATTCGATTGGCATCCTAATTGCTTGTGATAGAGACGAAGCTAGAACTTAAAGTTAAGGGAGACGGCTTTGCTGATGTAGTGACTTTGACCTCTGACTCTACTATTACTTAGCCATTGATTTTTATTTTTATTTTTTGTGTCTTTGAAATGTTTGCTATTGGGTAAAAACAAAATTATTTTGTTTAAAATTTTTAAATGGTCAAGATGTTTGTTTTTGGTGAAATTTGTTGATTAAGCTTAATTTTTTTTTTTCAATTTTACTATTGATAATTTTTGTTGTTCAACTAATTTTTTTGGGCTTGTATATTTTGTTTTAGATTTTAAATCTATAAATTTTTTAATGGTCTTTAAAATGAGGAAAATTCTAGAGTTACAAACTTTTTTACAAATTGCTGATATGATGAATAATTATTGATAAGTAAAAAAACAATTTAAATGGTAGGCCCAAATGCGAACCAAAAAAAATTTGCTACTTAACTATTAGTAAAAATATTTTAGAAAAAATATTGACTATAATAACACTCTTAAAAGAATCATTGATATTGTTAAGGATGTAAAAATGTACTTTTACAACAAAATTGTTAAAATTAGTACCCATATATATAATAATATTTTTTAGAAAAAAATTGGGGGGCCATTGCCCCCCAAGTCCAACCATGGTTCCATCCATGGCTTGTGAGGTCCTTGAATAATAAATTTTAATAAGAAATTTCTCACATCTTATTATTGATTTTTGTTACAAATGCACGTGATATAATTTTTAATTGATTGATGTGTTATATTTTGGTTTTCTTGAATTACTTTTTAAATAAAATTCCAACACATACAAGTAAAGAGTACAACTGGTGCATACGTCTCAACTGTATTTTAAAGTATAACACCCTACTCTTTCTATTCCATTCGCATTTGGACCTTGCATCAAATCAGCTGTCAATTATTTAGTTTGGAATTTTTCAAGAACATGATGCTATCAACTTGTAAGCATAATCAGTAAAAGACAAGTCCTCATCCATGAGTATAGATGCATTTGTGCTTCAAGCCTTCAACTATAAACAAGCAAAGGGTGACAAAAAAAATAAGGTTGGCACATATATTCAAGAGCTATGGCGCCGATGGTAGGTGAGATGGGCATGATCTGTAGGAGATTCAAGCCACACATTCTGATGGTTCTGATTCATGTAGGTTATATGATTATGTACCTCATTACAGATGCTGCCTTCAGCCATGGGATGAATCCTCATATCTTTGTAACTTATCGACATGTTCTAGGTGGTTTAGTGATGTTTCCTTTTGCCTATTTTCTTGAAAGGTACAGTTCTAATCTACATCCAATACACATCCATATACACTCACACACTGGTTACATGAATAATTATCTTCAA
This sequence comes from Quercus robur, assembly GCF_932294415.1. Lineage (NCBI taxonomy): Eukaryota > Viridiplantae > Streptophyta > Magnoliopsida > Fagales > Fagaceae > Quercus > Quercus robur. The sequence continues at coordinate 41,237,101 of NC_065542.1, forward strand.
GTATGTACATATTCTGCATCTAAACAATTAAAACACTTTGGCAAATAGTCATAACAACGAAATAATATCATTTAATAGGTAATTATTCAATATTTGATTTTTCGTTTTCTTTCATGCAGAAAAGTAAGGCCAAAGATGACATTAGCATTGTTTTTTGAGATGTTTCTGCTTTCTCTGGTAGGGTACGTAGGTTGTCAAGCACCACTCTTCAGTATAACATGAATGATACTAGAGATTTGTGTTTACTCAAATTAATAAAAAGCACTTACAGTTTTCTTTTCCCTGATGTTAAACAGGGTTAGCTTAACCCTTAACATGTACTTTGCAAGTTTGGAATACACTTCTCCAACCTTTGGCACATCCATGATCAATGTTGTTGCATCTTTAACTTTTGTAATTCCAGTTGCACTCAGGTGGGGCTTTACACTTCGTGAACATGTCTCTCTTCTCGTTTGATGAGAAAATGGAGACTACATAAACACCATTTAATAAGTATTTTATGTAGGTTGGAGGCCCTTGATGCTAGGAATGCTCGTGGAATAGCCAAAGTCGTGGGAACCTTAATATCGTTGGCTGGGGTCATGACCATGACTCTGTATAAAGGGCCTGAAGTTCGAAGTTGGAAGGGTGCTCCCATCCACTTAAATAGAAGCAATTCTGTTCATGAGAACTGGATTAAAGGACCAATTCTAGCTGGTGCAAGTTGCATATCATGGTCTTTATGGTACATTAGGCAGGTACATAACGTACAAAAAAACCTTCCCTCCTGACTGTTGCAAGTTGTGCTATATTATATGTCCCACTGCTCAACAGTACAGTCATGAGAAAATAATCATAATAAGAGATTACATGACCTAATTTACAAGCAAATATTAAGATCACCAAAATCTGTTATGCATGAACTGATATATAACAGAAAAGCGAGGTAGCCAAAAAAAAAAAAAAAGGAAGTATTTTTCCCCACGAAATAAAAGATGATAGTGTATCCATGTGAACCACGCAGGCATTTACTCTGAAGAAGTATCCTGCGCAACTGTCATTAACTGCATGGATAAACTTAATCGGTGGAGCACAATCAGCTGCCTTCACAGTACTCATACAACACAAACCGGCTGCATGGTCCATTGCATTCAACAACATTGACTTCTGGTCCATCGTATATGCAGTAATTAAAGAATGTGAAAGAATTTCAAATTATTATTTTGTTTCAAATGATGTTTTAAACGTTTTATATGTCAAATGGCAGGGAGTTGTATGCTCAGGTATAACAATCTTCATTCAACTATGGTGCACTGAACAAAGAGGACCAGTTTTTGTGACCATGTTTAATCCCCTTGGAGCAGTGTTGACAGCGCTGCAATCATACTTTCTTCTTGGTGAAAGACTGCACATGGGAAGGTATAATCATCACAGTGTTATATCCACTTTCAGGAGCCCCACACACACACACAAGGGTTTAGATGGCTCTAAGTTGATATATGGCCCATTCAGAATACTGGGAGCAGTCGTTGTTATCATTGGTCTATACTTGGTGTTATGGGGCAAAGAAGGTGATCAAAATCACATCAAGTTCCAAGAGAAATCTGATCTGACAAATGATGAGCTGCAGGGATGCCAGTTACAACAAGGAACTTCAAAAAGGGATGTCCCTTGAAGAGTTTTCACTTTTACATCTTTACCTGCTTTGCTTGATAGTTGTACTTTTCATTCATTTTAGTTCTGTTGTTTTCATGTTGAACTCAGCACACTTCCTGTGTGCTTTGGCTCTTTTTTTTTTCTTTTTTCTTTTTTTTAATTATGAATCATGATGATGATGATGATATATAGAGAAAATATAAACAGTGAATTTCCAATCCATCTCAATCTTCTAGGGAGAAAACCCAAGAGGGAAGAGAGGAGATGGTCATGGACCCATCCCAGTTACAACTAGCAGCCCAATGGGCACAATTATGGGCAAAAAATTTACATCTCTCGGAATAAAATAAAATTTCCAAAGACGGAATTAAGGGCAGCCTTTTACTCTAGAAGGGGAGCAATAAACCACATAGGACGTCTTGCGGAGTGGAGGTCTTGAAGAGCACCAATGACACCTTTTGAGTCTCCTTCAAAGATAATAAAATGGAGTCTCTGAGAAATTGCTCATTCGATGGATCAGATGGACGGAGAAAGTTTGTAGTTGATTATTCTCATTCAATGAAGTTTTAATGTTATGAAAAAGTACCAGATGAGTCAAAAAAAAATCAACCATTTCAGAGACATAAATTGATGGTACTACAATAGCCATTCCAAAGCTGGTGCTCAAATTGTGCGGGGACTTCCGTGGGAGAGCAATGTACAGTGCCCCTTTCATACATAATGCTAGTCTCCTAACATACCTAGACACATCACAATTCACATAGCCATACACAACATTTGTCAGCTTATAAACATTTACTCCTGTTTTAGGGAATCATCTAGCTTACACTGGTCCCAATCAATAATAACACAAAATACTAAGACATTGACGCAAGGGAAAACTTCCCAAGGACTTTTAGAATGCTTGATGCTGCTTACATAGAACTTTTATATATTAACTTTAAGACAATAAGTTGATCATACAAAAAGCAAGCTTTCTAATAATTTGCCATGTAATTAACATATTTCACAAAGACTTTATCTTAAGCTCCAGAGTATACTTCCAAAATCTACTCTACGATCATCAGCTAACAACAAAGAATTAACATTTACAAAGACAATTTTAAACCATTCCTCCACATGCTTCTTACAGTAATTTCCAAAAATCTATTTCATGCATCTTCTCACTTTGCATCTTCAAGCCGTGCACGTAATGACTCAGGACTTGACATTTTATTTGTACTGCAAAAAAAGAACAGATAATGACATCAAACAATTTGAATAAGTTTTGTCGCTTGAACAATAATTTATGATCTTCTAAAGACAAATATTTGAATATCCATTTGTTCTCTATTACAATTAAAATGGATCCATCCACAACCATATCACATATTAACAAGGCTCACCAGAAGAGCAAATCTCTTCCAGATGCCAACTTTTCTGAAATCCATTCCGGAACTAATTCTATTAAGAGGTTTAGCTGCTCTTCAACTTCTCCTGCAAACACAAATGAAGAGGATCACCAAAAGCTACCAGAGAAAAGGGAATTATATCCGTGTGGTACAAAGGCTTACTTCTGTCAACAATATCACAATCGCTTGCAATTATCTTGTGTATAAGCTCCTCTTTTGTGATAACAGACCGCTTAATAGACTGAAATAAGAAGTGAATCGTGTTGAAGAGCTTAGGCAGGCTAGCAATCATTTGTCGCCTCTGTTTTGCCCGTGAGATCGCCGGATTTCTCTCTTCTACTGCCTTCCTCTCTTTCTCTATTATCTGCATCAAGAAAACATAGTTATAAATTCTAATGATGCAATCAGAAAAATGATATTAGATAGAACATAGAACCTTGCTTGGTAAGGATGAAAGCATAAGGAATTCACAATGGGGCTTACCGATTGCAAAATATTCTCAGGAAGAATATCAAAAACATCATTATCAACTGAAACACCTCCAGTGTCATCCATTTCATCACCAACGTTTCCATTCTTTATGGGAGTGTCAAATTTTAACAATCTTGAACAGGGTGAACGCCTTATTAACTTGTTTGAAGAGCTAGTGTAATCATCCTTTGGGCTCATATATCTCTTTGGTGGATACAATTTGGGCGGGACATTCATCAGCCCAGCTGGAATGAGAATGTGTTCTGCAGGAGTCGAATGGATATTAGCAATTTCTGAAGGAGAACCATTCTCATTATTCATGGCATCTATCTCTTTGCTTGGGGTTGCTAGTGGGCAAGATTGTGGCAAATGAGCAGGGGAAGCATGAACTGCTAGACATTTTTCATTGCTGGTTGATTCAAATGACAGTTTTGATGGGGATGGAGCACCAGCAGCAGAACTACTTTTCTCTTTGGAGGAACTTTTGTTAAGTGGTGACTCTGGAATTGGAAGAACTGAAGATTGGAGATCAGTCTTTGATAAGTTTAGAGGATAGTTCTGTACTTCATGGCTGATGACATTTTGTGAAAAGCGCTTGCGGAAAGATTGAGAGAGATGTGATGCTACCACCGGTTGCTGTTTTCTTTGTGCTTCAATTGACGTCCCGAGGGGAAATGACATGTTGGGAGAATTGTTTATGTTTGAATTCAGATCTTGTTCTGTTCCTTCTGCAATTTCATCATCCCGAATGCAGGTTTCTGATGCTGCTGATTGCAGAGCTGTTAGTGCAACAGTTGACGTCTTAATAGGAAATGATGAGGTGGGTGTTTTCATGTTCGAATGGACGTCTAGCTTTTTACGATTGAATGGTTCAGGCAACAGTTCCTCTGGAATTTCATCCACCTGCACGCAGAAGAAAAATCTTAAGGTGCAGTCTAGAGCATTGCTTAAAACAACCAGAAATCTTCATATCGAATATATATGAGTAAACTGACAATAATTTTTCATCTCAAATCCATATTGTTAGTTACAATTTTAAGTGGTAGTGAATATCATGCTGACAGCTACCTTTATGGTTAACATTTGTAGTGAAAGAGAGGTCAAAAGCAGCTAGAGCATAAGGTTTATTTTCAATTGTATGAAAAAGGAACACTTCTATAATGGAAACCATAGAATATGACCCTAATCAAAATTATATTAGATTATGGTATTATCTTAACCCAGTCTCATTAGGTGGCCACAAGTGGCAGATGGAATCTTGTACTAAAGTTTATACATAAAGTGTAAAACAGCTATATATAGATAGGAATGGAGGGAACAGATTAAACAGAGGCATCTCACTGCAAGAATGTCCTAAGAAAAGAGAGAATATATGCCCAACAGTTTTTGTGCATTATATTCCAAAGCACACTCCCCTTTTCAATTGGCTAGGAAGGCATTATTACCAGAGAATCAAAGTAACTTATATATACATATAAAAAATGTAAATGATTGGCAACTAATGCTGTTCTAGATGTGATCATGAATACAGAACTAACAACAACTTAAGGATATATCCCATGTAATATACAGAAAGTACAGAACACGAGTACCTCTGGACAGGATTTTGAAAAATCCGCAAGCAGCGATCGTAACACCTTCCTCAAACGCATATTCCCGCTTTCAGATTTCAACTTCCCATCATTTTCCACTGCATCAACGTTGATGGAAACATGGAGATCCGGCTTCATACAGCTCGTCTGCTCATCGAACACAAGTACCCTCTTTATCTCAATTGCACCGCGCAAAATAAACTTCAATTGAGCCAAGTGCCTGTGTGTAAACCTCCTAAAAACATTTTTTTTTTTTTTTTTAAACATACAAAACAATCATAAGATTCATTAATCTCATACAGCTAAGTGTAGTCAATGTATCAGGTGAGTTGCTTAGAAATATCAAATATGCAGTGTGGTAGCAATTTTTGAAAACTGATCCAAAAAAACTGAAAAAATCTGTGTTTTGAGAGAATACATTTTCCCTCATAAAACTTTTTTGGCAATGTGTTTCTATTTTGTTTTCAAGTGCCGGAATTACATTTTAAAAACACGCTTTTCCCAAATCCAAACAGGTTCTATTTTCTAAGCAACCAAAAAGAGGGAAAACAAATTTCATTACTTCATAAAAATTTACCTATCAGTTAAACACTTAATTTTGGGGCAAATATTGGTAAAAGAGGATAAGGAACCCTTCAAGCGCAACAACCGAATAGAACTAACCAAGCTATCAAAAAACTGAGCAAGAATCTCATACCTGCACATAGAACAAATAAATACCCAGAAACATTAATTAAAAGCTAAAACAAATAAACCAATCAAATCACCGTATTAACCAAAAAAGTTCATACTTTTCGGGTAGCTTGTGGGGCTCGGGGATTTCTGGGGAGAATTGGATATGCCTTCTGGCGGAGGAGTTGGGGCGGAGTGTTTTGGCGACTTTTCTGGCTTCCTTGACGGAGAGGGCGACGACGCGGTTGCGGTGGAGCCGTGTGGGCTGCTTCTTGGATTTGGATTTTGATGAAGATGAAGGCTCCATTGGTAACACAGCGAGAGAGAGAGAGCCTAATTTCTACCAGAACACTACGCTTGGCGGCAAAATAACAGAAAAAACACACATTAATAATAATCAATCCCTATAAAGAGTATTTATAGGAGTTTTCTCCTAATCCCGGTAGAAAAAGAAATAAAAAACCTAATTCTAGGTGAGAAAGAAAAAACAATGTGACTAGGAAAAGAAATACAATTAAAACCTTAACGTTGGATTCCCGCCTAAATGGCCCGTTGCTTCCCGCAATTTCTTTCGGGTCTGTTTGGGAAGTAGGTCTAGTGAGTCAGGCAGGTGAGCTTAAGTAGTCTTGTCCGCTGCCAGGGAAATGAATGGAAACCTCTTTGGGTTTTTTTTTCCTTAAAAGGTTGGTGACCACGTCCATGATTACGACAATATGAAAAAATATAACAAATTAAAGCACTTTCAAAGAAAGGACAAAGGAATAGAAAAATAATAATATAAAAGAGAGATAAAGCTACGAAAAAAAAATTTTAACAAATCAAAAATTTAGTCTCTCCTTCTCAAAAAAAAAAAATATTAACATTTCGTTGTTCACTTTTTTTTTTTTTTCATGTTTTAAATTTGGTTATTTAATTTCAATTTTAAAATACAAGTAATTTATGAAGAAATCATCCATTATTAACATAAATTTTAAGAGAAAAAATATTCAAAATTGGGAAGGTATTAATCAATTCTTTGTCCCAAGTGGTGGAAACTCTAGATGTTTGACCCCTTAAAAAAGCTCAAAGATATAAAACTGAGTAAATAAAAATTGTTTCCTTAAAACGTGATATTGGATTACAAATTGTTTAGCTACGTTCATAGAAAAAATTGATTATTAGAAATTTCAATTCATAAGATTTAATGCATTTTAAGTTAAGGTAGGCACAATTAACTTGGCCCCCTGAAAAAATTTCCCAACTTTGTCATTAGCACTTCTCTAAAGCTAAAGCACAAAGTTCTAATAGAAACTCTAAGAATAATTATGAAAAGAAGAATCAAGAATTAAAGAGAGCAACAGATATCCAACTTCATAAATGGAGGGCAAGTAAGAAATTAGAGAGAGAGAGAGAGAGATTTGTGTTCACCTGAGCTTAAAATCACCAAAAACACTGTAGCTAAGAGATATGAGAGACTGAGAGATCATAGAGAGCTTGATAAAGGGGAATGAGAGAGCAGAGAGGTAAGACTGAGAGATCAAAGGGAGGAGACTTCTTTATATGCAAGACCCAGAGACAGAGGTGATTTGTGTGTGGAATGAGCAAGGGGAAAGTGAAGAAAAGGTAAAATGTTGTGTGTGTGTGTGTGTGTGTATGGAGTAATGAGTAAACTGAGTTTTCTCAAGTCCCTCAAAAAGAGTCATTTGGGCCTCTTAACTATGATCGAGCTTGATGGAGACAAAGTGGGTTCCACTAATTTTGGTAATTTTTACAAAATTGCCACTACAACACTATTCTCATATCTCTCATATCTCAACAAGTCACAAATATTGTTTTCAATTTCCACAACTATAACCCAATTTTTTTTAATAACGAGTTATGAAAATTGAGAATAAAAACTAAACCAAACAAGCAAACTTGAGGTATGGCTCACGAAATTTGGGAATTGAGTAATAACAACAAGCAAACCAAAAATAGCATAAACAATTCAACATTAAATCCTAACTTTAAGTTCAACTATATTAGCCAAGAGTATTGTGACTTAACTAGTGAGTTGGTCGGCACTCTTTGGTGATTCTAAGGAAGGCATCTAGAATTTAAACCTCTATTCCATATTATAACTACTGAATTATCGAAAAGACAAAACTCCAAAAAAATTATGGAGCATCAAACATACGGACATTATCAGCCTCCATTTTATTTTATTTATTTTTACTTCTATAATTGAAATTAGTAAATTAATTATTAAAAAAAATGAAGTACATGTTTTCTAATCTCAAAGTTTAAATATTTTCTTGTCTAAAAATAGAATCGTTCATAATATTTATCTAATTTTTTAAATATATATATATATATATATATATTTATTTATATATGTGAAGAAGGAATAAGGGCCATAACCCCTGCTTTGGCCAGCATCATAGGTAAGTATTGAAGTCCCTGAGGTACTGATGGTTAGTGGACAAGGTGGCAGCAATTCAAACTAGTATTTAATTGATGTACTGAATTACTAAGACAAAAATAAATGAATAAATAAATTGATGGACTAAATTTATCGACCTCAAATTTTAACAATTAAAATCCTAACTTTCCAAAAGAAGAAAATACCACTAACTTTAATGTTGACATTGATATGACAATTGCCTATGTTTTTGAGACAAATCTGTTACAACCTATCTTCTTTCTAAGAGCATAAGCATTGGTAGAGCTAAAATTATATCAAGAGGAGAGAGAAGAGAAAGAAGAGTTTGAGAGAGAGAGCCACAAGAGGGAGGGTTGAGGCAGAGACATGGAGAGAGCCCCGATGGCAACTAGTCAAGAGTCTAAACCCATCCACACCCTGCCTTGTGGTGCAAAGCTAAAACCTCATCCCATCCCTGCCCCACCACATTTGAGGGGCAGGGAAAACCCACATGGGGCGAAACAGGGAGGGATGAGGCAAAATTGTCATCCGTAATGGTAGCTGGAGGAAGAAAGAAAGAAAGAGGAGAATAAAGCTGAACATAATGGGAGAAGTGAATAAAAAAAATTTTCCTAGCTTTGAGCTATAGTGCACTGCCATTTATGGCAATTCATTGTAGCTCAAGTGTTAAAAATATTAGCAATAACACCACCATTGCAGCCTCATTTTTTGTTATATTAGTTGCTAAAATTAGCAATTTGGCCTTTTAGCACTATCAATGCTAATGCTCTAATGCCAATAAGTTTAGGAGCACAACAATTTTTATGGTTGATGACATGACTTGGTATCATTAGTAATGATAAAAGCAGTGTCAAAATTGACTTGGGTAAAAGTGATATTATTCCAATCACAATAAATCATATCAATAATGGTAAAAGAAAGATGTAAAAATGATAAACCCTAACATTCATGTTTTAGCATCGCCTACCTTCTTTGAGGCATCTTATCTTAAATATTATTTAAACTTTGAATTCCCACTCACATCTACCAAGCCTTAAAAATCCCATACCAGTTAATGGCCCAAAGAGATCCTATGGGCCACACAAGCCCAAATAACTACCTTAGCTCGGAACTGTTATTAAATTAATGTAGTTTCAATAAGTCAAATTCTGAATGCTCACCAATCACAAATAATCAAAACCCAAATCATGGAAAAAAGAACAAAAAAGAATTAATACCTACCCACATCACAAAAATGCAATAATTTCAATCTATCTATCTAGTTTTATTTATTTATTTTTAATTTTCACTAAGCATAGAATCGAATAGAAAAGAAAAGAAAAAGTAGTTGTAAATAAAATTTGGCTTCATATCATAGTTTTGAAAATTGGATTTGACCGATTGGTCGTTCAATCAGAAACCAAACCCTAAATCAATACAATAAAAACAGCCAAATTGGACTCCTTTTTTTAGTTATTTCATTTCATATCTAAATTTTTAAAAAGTTTTTTCAATAGTTTAGAGACAAAAAATAAAGATAAAAAAAGAACATTTTTCAATAATTTAAGGATGAAAAATAAATTTTTAGTAAAATTGATGGACATAAAAAAAATTTCAATGTCTTAAGGTCAAAAAATGAAATTTCCAATAATTTAGGGATAAAAAATGGTCATCTTAAAGTTTTGGAAGTAAAAACAAACTTGTATCTATCACGGTGACGGTTGTATCTATCGACGGTGGGTTTCTTATTAAAGCCCAAATTCCTCGAGTCCCAAGCCCAAGCTTTGGCCTTGTACAATCACAATTATTCTCTTCTCATTAATACAACGCTCTCTCGCTCTCTCTCTCACTCTCTCACGCTGCAACGCATCTCAAATATTGTGCTGTGTGAGAGTCCAAACCCCAAAAAGCTCTTATCTTCTATCACTCAAAAACCCTAATCCTCCTCGAAGGGGAAAAAAAATTCTCAAAAACACAGACACAGACACAGCCATGGCTTCGCAAACTCCAAACCTGGAGTGCCGAATGTACGAGGCGAAGTACCCTGAGGTTGACATGGCGGTGATGATTCAGGTGAAGAACATCGCCGACATGGGCGCCTACGTCTCACTCCTCGAGTACAACAACATCGAGGGCATGATCTTGTTCTCCGAGCTCTCACGGCGTCGGATTCGGAGCGTCAGCAGTCTCATCAAGGTGGGTCGGATCGAGCCCGTGATGGTGCTCCGTGTCGACAAAGAGAAGGGCTACATCGACCTTAGCAAGAGGAGAGTCTCCGAAGAAGATATCCAGGCTTGCGAGGAGAGGTACAATAAGAGCAAGCTTGTTCACTCCATTATGCGTCACGTCGCTGAGACTATGTCTATCGATTTGGAGGTACAAGCTGCTTTTACTCAAATCTAGATTGAGGAGCTTTGTGTTTTTAGGGTTTTAGGTTTTACCGTGCATATGTTTGATTTTAGGGTTCTTTATTACCACGCTTGAGTGTTTGGGAGCTGAGAAAACAGGAGAAAAGTGACTTTGAGTGGGAATATTTGATTTAGTTTGATGGGCTTCGTTTTTTGATTCTAGGATTGAGGAGTTTATTTTTTAGGGTTTTAGGAGAAAGATATTTAGGTGTATGTATGATTTTAGGGTTTTTATTTTTTAGCGAATATGATTGAGGTTTTTCTTGTTTGAGTGTTTGGGAGCTGAGAAAAAACTGGAGAAAGTGACTTTGAGTGGGAATATTTGATTTAGTTTGATAGGTTTCGTTTTTCATTTCCCTGTCTTTTGATCTTGTTCTTGTTGTTTGTTTGTTTTGTGTAGAATTTTGATTCTTTGGGTTTTAGAGTATGAGTTGTTTGGCTTATGTGATTGTGTTGGGTGGGTGGTTTGCGTTTGTCTCAAAATTGATGGATTTTAGGGTTTTAGAAGAATGATGCGTATTAGGTTTATGATGTTGGGGTTCTTTGTTCTGGGGGGGTTTTTCTATTTTATTTGCTAATTCTTCATTGATTAGTTTTCCTCGTTTGATTGTTTGGGCACTAACAAAACTGGGGAGAGGTGATGAATAGAATTTGAGTATGAGTTTCAAAAAATGAGAAAGTTTGCTTCAACTAAGCAAAAATGGTTGTTTCTGGTTTAAATGTGTATAGTAGCAATAATTGGGGATTACTGGCCTTTAGGGTATGTTTAATTAAGGCCAAGAAGCAAAATTGTGAATATGATCATGTCACATGTTGCTGTAATTATGAAACTGGCATTAATGTTGAGATGACGTTCTGGTTAAATTACCATTGTTGCTGCTGGATGAAGCAGTTTCATATTTTAAAATTACTTGCTTACTTGGTAGATTGCAAATTGTAAGCAAGTAATATCAGGCAGTTCTCTGTTGACACTTAGTAGGGATTAGAACCATTCTAGTGCTTATTTTAGGCAGTTCTCTGTTAGCATATTAGGAAAACCATTGTAGTTCCTGTTTTAGGCAGTTCTCTGTTGGCTACTTGCAATTTCTTCCTATGATGCATTGCCATATAGCAGTAGCATATGCAATTATGAATGGGTGTGTGCATGCACGAGAGAGAGATAGGGAGAGAGAGAGATACAAACTCTCCAGTTTGGGTTTAAGCTGTTAATTTGATTAAGGTTTCCCTCTGTGTTGACACTTAGATCCTGTATTAGGCAGTTCTCTGTTGGCAACTTGCAATTTCTTCTAATTAGGGCTGTAAATGGCTGAACCAAGACAAGTATGAAAATTTCAGCATTGTTCATTTAATTTTATTGTGAACTCCAATTGAGTTTGAGTTCATCACCAAATAAGATTACATGTTCAATTTTGGTTCGTTTTCTTGTCAAACAAGCTAGATATTGTTCACAAGCTACTTTATTAAAGGAAATCCATGACCAAAATGTTTTACCTCTTCACAAATCTATGAATTTTTACTACAAATGGACAATTTATTAATCAATAAAGTACAAATAATAATTTTATGTCATTTGAATCTATTTACCAACTTATACAATCCAATCTCATGTCTATATAAGTATATATAATTTTTTTATAAATCATAAAAAAATATAATATTTTTTTTCTCGTTTAATAGTAGAGCCTAAACTTGCTGGTTGCATGTGTGTGTATATGCATATTGCACTAAAATTGCTGGTTGAACTCATTAGATTCGACCTGCCATTAAGTGCGTGTAAGACTGGGTTTATTTGGGGTATAAAAAACAGCATATGTTTTTTAGAAAAGCATGAGATCTTGGTCTGTTCTTTTTACTTTTTTTTTTCAACCACATATTGTAATTTTTTCTTATAATTATAGTTGTTGGCAACTTTCTTTCAGGCTTTCAGCTGTACAAAAACCTTAGTTATGTTTCTTTTGGTATGCAAGTCCTTTTAATGTTGCATGCTTGTCCAAACTACTGACTGATGGTGATTTTAACATTTTGTTCTCATTCTTTGCATTGGTTATTACTAAATGGAAGTTACTTATTTCAGGATCTGTATATCCATGTTGGCTGGCCTTTATACCGGAAATATGGTCATGCTTTTGAGGTGAGAATGTTCATTACTTTGGGAGGCAGTTTTTATCTTCTAAATTTGCAGTAGGGGACCTAATCTGTATTATGTGCAGGCATTCAAAATTATTGTGACTGATCCTGATACTGTTCTGAATACTCTTACCCGTGAAGTCAAAGAAATTGGTCCTGATGGACAGGAGGTAAATTTTTTCTGTGAAATGTTTTATTGCACATTCTTCTTGTTGATGACTAAAGCTGTGTTTAAAATTGTTTTAAAGGTAACTAAGGTGGTTCCTGCATTATCGGAGGAAGTGAAAGATTCTCTAGTAAAAAACATTAGGAGAAGAATGACACCCCAACCTTTGAAGATTCGGGCTGACATTGAAATGAAATGCTTTCAATTTGATGGCGTTCTTCACATCAAGGTCTTATTCTTTGTTCTTTCTATGATAGGCCTTCATTTTTAAACATCTGTGTGTGATTTTTTTTAAGCCATTGAGTTGGAAATTGCTGTCCTGTTTATACTTTTTTTTATCTTTGGTGTTGCAGGATGCCATGCGAAAAGCTGAAGCTGCTGGCAATGATGACTGTCCTGTTAAAATAAAATTGGTTGCTCCTCCACTTTATGTTCTAACCACTCAGACTCTTGACAAGGTTTTGTGCAAACCCTTTGTTGAGTGTTCATGCGATTATTTATATTTAGCCCCCTAAATATACACAATTAGGGAAATTCATTTTTATCTAAACTAGTTAGCTAATCAAATACAATTTACTAAGATTAGGGAAACTTAGCAAACTTATCTTTAACATTTTTGGAGGCAATTGTAGAATCTATTAGTCTGTAGCTGTTTTTTAATTTTTTAAAAATGAAATTGACTTCTTTCTTGGATTGGACAGGAGCAAGGAATAGCGGTTCTCAACAGAGCAATTATAGCTTGCACTGAAGCAATAGAACAGCACAAGGGAAAACTTGGTGTGAAGGAGGCACCCAGAGCGGTGAGTGTCACTCTTACTTTTAACACTTGATGAACGGGATGACAATGTTTTTGTCGAAATAGATTTCTACTTAGCATAACAACTTGCTATTTTTCTTTTTGTTTCTGATATTGTGCATCAATTTTAGGTGAGTGAACGGGATGACAAACTACTTGCTGAGCACATGGCCAAGCTACGCGAAGCTAATGAAGAGTTGAGTGGTGATGAGGATAGTGAAGAGGAGGAAGACACAGGAATGGGAGAAGTTGATGTGGAGAATGCCGGCATAACAGAGTGAAATAGCATAGAGGGATTTTTTTTTTCTTAAAATATTTTTGTTCTTGTGTTTTTTAACTGGCTCTTTTACACAACCAATTTCAGACTCTGTACTGTTGAGGTATTTTGCCAACGTACCAATGATTAAGCAGTTTTTTTGAGTAGGAAACATTGTACCTATTTATTCAACAGAAATACTGTATGTTCTTACGTGAAAAAACCTGCTTCTGTTCCGTGTGCTTTCGCCTGGGGGCTGTGTACGAGTACTCTACTTTGTACGTAGTCTATTCCCATCTCGAGTCTTGTGCTCAAAATGACTACACTTTTCCCCGTTTTAAGTTATTAGGAAAATATATTATTTAAACCCTAGTAATGTTGCCCATAACTCTTCATAATGAACACTTTATGAAAACATTTTTAATTTTTTGGTTCTTTATTTTTTCTGAGTTTATGAAAGCACTTAATTATTCGGTTTTCATAATGAACACTTGATCATTATGTTAAGTTGATGAAAAATTCTTTCTCCAAATAGCAAAAGGGAAATTAAAATTTATTTTAAAATCTTTCTCCAAAACAAAAACACCTCTGATCATTGGGATACTAAGGGTTCATTTAGTAATGTTTTTCTTGTAACATTGTTTAAGTGTTGTGAAAATACATGTAAGTGAAAAAGTGTTGTAGAAATATATGTTGTGTTGTTTAAACAACGAAAACTATTGTTTAAACAATACAACCAAACACTCCCTAAACATCATCACCATATAACGCATGTAAAAAATGTTTAAATAAAATTACAACCCAATTCATTAAACAAAATAATCACAAAAATTTTACAAAATCTTAGTCTTTTAATTCTACTTCCAAACTAAAGGAATTGCTTGCTATACCATTTGTAAAATTCTTTTCATCCACCTATATTTATCAAATTAGCTTTGGTCGATGTGCAATTTTTTTTTTTTTTTTTTGGATAATTACAGTAAATCCACCTGTGGTATGATCCGTTTTCACTTTACCTACCTGTGCTTTAATTATTTACACTTTGCCCACCTGAACTTCAATCTGTTTACTCTCTGTTACCCACCTCACCCTTAGACGTTAGAAAAACACATTTTTAATAGGGGAAATTGCAATTTACCCACTTGTGATTTGACCCGTTTTAACAATGTCCACCCGTGGTTTAAAAGTTGTCACTTAACCTACCTGAGGTGGGCTCCGTTAGACCCCCGTTACCCACCTCTGTCCTTTCCGTTAGAAAATTTCATTTACTATATAAGCTAAAATTAGAACACAATTAGAACCCTAAAATATGACTAAGCTCTCTCCCTCTCTCTACCTTCGAACCCTCAAAAATCCCCAAACCCATTTCCGTTATATCAAGATCCCTAGAAAACCCCAAACCCATTTCCCTCTGTACTCCAATTGCCTAAGTTTAATCCCCGAACATGTCTTCTTCAAGTTATTACTCGGGTTCCAGTCACCATTCATGCTCTGTTGACAATTGTCGGCTACAGACTGCTCTGACCTTGAACAATTTTGGGAGAAGGTTTTATGGATGCAGCTACTATGATATGGTGAGTAATAGTTGGTTTTCATATTTTTTTCCTTTTCTTTTTTTCTGGTTTTTTTGGTTTTCTGGTTTTGTTGGCTTTATGAATAACCCTAATTTGATTTTATTTGTAGGATGATGAACCTACTTATAAATACTTTAGGTGGTTGGATGGCAAAACATGTAAGCGTGGATCCGAAGTTGTACCCATTGTCCTTGCAAGATTCAGCATGTACAAGAATCAAGCAAGAGTTGCAGAGAAAAAGGAAAATGAGGCTATTGATAGGAAAACAGCAGCTATTAAGAGGGAAAACAAAGCCAAGCGAAGGGAAGAAAAAACTAGGGTGAGAGAAAGGATAGCTAAAGAGAAGTTACAAAAGTACAAATTTGCACTTGTTGTGTCATGGGGGTTTTTTGCTATTTTTTATGTGTTTTCTAGTAGGATGAGAGAATTTGGACAAATGCATTGTGTCTACCTTAAAGGCAAGTTGTTGTAGTTATTGTATAGTTTTAGGTACTACCACTTTTGACAAGTGTATTCCATGTATTTGGCATTATGTAATGTTGTTGTTTATTTGAATAGAGTATGCAATTTGTTCTTTATGTGATGTGTTCTTCTTTATGTGATGTGTTCTTTATGTAATTTGTTCTTGTTTATGTAATGCTACCTTATTTGTGTAATGTGTTCTTTATGTAATGTGATCTTGTAATTTGAATAGAGCATGCTGCCTTGTTTATGTAATGTATAATACTGCCTCGTAATGTGTTCTTTATGTAATGTGATCTTGTAATTTGAATAAAGCATGCTGCCTTGTAATGTGTTATTTATGTAATGTGTTCTTGTAATTTGAATAGGGTATGCAACCTGTTCTTTATAAAGATTGTGTATGTTGTACATCAATTGGGTAGGCAAGGACATGCACCCCACAAGATTCTATTTACATCAATTGAAGAAGCATAAAGAAGTATGTTTTCAAGTAAGACAATTCCATACATATATATTAATAAGCATTGTTCAAAAACGACCAAATTTCATCTAACATTAATGGCTAAACACAGCCAAATTTCATCTAACCAAGAGTACCATTCAATACTATATATAATAAGCATTGTTCAAAAACAAGTGGACTCCAAGTCTCCACCTAACATTAATGGCTAAACATTGCCAAATTACATCTACATAATAGGTGGTTCTGTCCCCACTAAGACAATAACAAAATAACTTTACAGTATAAAGTTCTGCATAATAACAAAAAAAAAAAAAAAAAAGTGGTGACATGCCACTATCAGACAAGCACAATAACAAAAAAAAGTAAAGTAAAGTAAAATTTCTGCTTCCACATTCTCCAATCTTCATTTCCCAACGACCTTGTCCTTGCCTTTGCCCCTGCCTGTTGAGAACATTGCACCAGATGTCTCAGCTCTTATTCCACCTCCTCTCCCATATGAGAACAGATGACTGCTCTCAACTACCCTTGGTGGTACCAACTCCCTTCGAGGCTGCAAAATACATAGAAACTCCATATCAAGATCTAATCCATTGTTTTATATAAGTATAAAGGGTGGTGTTTGTGTTTATGTATATACCTGAGATAGAGGTTTTCTTGTGTCTTATGTTTCCTTAGGAGTACGAGAGATGGGCTGGAACCATTGAGCTGTGGGTGCTTTACTTGCTGGTGGTCTGCTTGAATTTGCTGCAGAAGGTGGTGGTCTGCTTGAAGCTGAAGCAAATGTTTCAGATGGCTACCTCAGTGGCTACTTTTGTGGCTGGTTGACTGGTTGACTTGCTTGATGGGTGGTTGGCTTTCTTGTTGAATGGCTAGCTACCCCACTTATTGGTTGATTGATTGTCTGCTTGGCTTTCTTGTTTACTGGTCCAGGTAGGTACCTTGCTTGCTGGTTAGCTGCCATGTTTGCAGATTTGGGTGGCTGCCTTGCTTGAATGGTGGTTGCCTAGTTAGCCTTCTTGTTTGCTAATCTTGCTGACTGCCTTGCTTGCACATTTGTTGCCTGGTTAGCTGCCTTGTAAACCTCATTGGTGATTGCCTAGGTGGCTGGTTGGCTGGCTGGTTGGCTGCTTGCCTGGTTGGCAAACCAGGCCTTGCAAACCTCCTTGGTGGTTGCCTAGGTGGCTGACTGGCTGGTTGGTTGGCTGGCTGGCTAGCTACTTGTTCCTTATCCCTACAAATAGAATTGCCTTGCATCAGAAATAGATTTGTAATATAATTGTCATAGTGAACACATTCTTGCTTTACTTACAAATTTTTTTTGCCTTTTAAGTCTCTGCCTCCTTTGCTATGGTGTCTCACCAGTTATTCCAGTCTTACACCTCCTTGAATTATGTCCCTCCTAATGGCAAAACCCACATTTTACAAGTCTATATGACCTAGAAACTTTGTATGGGTTGTTTGACTCATCTGCATCTTTCTTCCTTTTCATTGGTGGCCTGCCTGCAGGCTTGTACACAATTGGAGCAATAGGGGCAGGAAGGTTGGTTTCAACCCATTCATCTTGGCTAGGCAGTGGGGTAATCATCTCTTTATATGCAGCCACATAGGCATCCTTTCTAAAGCATGCATGCACATAATTCTCAGGCCTCTCCAGGTTCTTATAGATTGCTGCAACACTATGCTTACATGGGATTCCTGTCAAATCTCAAACTCTACAAGTACAACACTTTCTTATAAGGTTAACCACATGCCTCTTATACTCATTATCAACCTCATATATATATCATCCTGATGGAATAGCAAAAAATGACTTAGAATCAACTTTCAACTGCTCAAGCTTTTGCACTATGTTTGGACATATGTCACTAGTGAATTTTTCAATCCCAGACTTCTTACTGTACATTCTAGTCATCAACCTAACCCTAATCCACTCTAGCATGGCAATGATAGGCTTATCCCTAGCTTCTAGTATCATAGAATTAAATGGCTCACTAAGATTGTTCGCATAACAACCAGAGATGACCCTTGGAGTGAAATATGACTTGGTCCATTGGGTTGGTTGGATATCTGCTAGATACTCCCATGCTTCTTTGTCCAATTCTTTCATATCTTGCATTCTCTTCTCAAACTCCCTAACTGTTGTTGCTGCAGCACACCTCCATAATGCAGCCTTCAATTCTAAACCCTTGAAGTTTAACTTAAAGTTGTTGTAAATATGTTTCACACAAAATCTATGTACAACTGTTGGAAACAACATCTCCATGGCAGGTATCAATCCCTGGTTATCATAAATACAATTAAAAAACATCCAAAGAACAAAAATGAACACCATCTGCCTAAGAAAAAAAAAAGTTTTCAAAAAGTATAAATGTAATGATTAAGAACAAACAGCAGTATCAAAAAACAAGTGAATTGTTGTATTACCTTCTGCCTATTTGAAATGAACACCAGATTCAGGTCATCTGGCCTCCTAATATCATCTGTAAATGTCTGTAAAAGCCACACCCAAGAATCCTTGTTTTCTTACTCAACTACACCTAGTGCAACAGGGAAAATATTGTCATTCTTATCCCTTACAGTTGCTGATAATATATGTCTACCAAACTTGCCCTTCAAGTGGCAACCATTTAATCCTACAAGTGGCTTGCACCCCTCCAAGAATCCAACTTTCTGTGCATTGTATCTCACATACATCCTCTTGAACTTGGGTTGTGTGTTAGGCTCAATAATCTCAGTTTGCAAAATTATCTTACTCCCCACGTCAGTTACTCTTATCATCTCTGCATAGTCCCTAAGCTTCCCATACTGCAACCTCTCATCACCTAGTATGAACTCTCTAGCTTTCCTCTTAGCTCTGTACATTTGATTTATGCTCAAGTCCACATACACATCCTACATAACTCGATACTTCACACCAGAAACTGCCCAATCAGGGTTTTTGTTGAAATCATCCAAGTATTTCCTAGCCACATATGTAGAAGTGACCTAACTATGCTTGAATGTCCTCCACATGTACAAGTTGGAACCATGGTCTTTATCTGGAAGGTTAACTCCCCTGCAATCTGTGATGCATGTACCCTCCAACCACATTCATACTTACAGTGGACAGAAACTTTGGTCTTCTCATTAAGCTTGAACTTAATGTCCACAGGCTTCCTTACTGCATATTCCCTTAGGGCAGTCCTAAACACCTTCCCATTTGGGAACTTCAAACCCTTGCATAACTCTGGGTTACTCATGCCAGTCTTCTCATTAAACTCTAGACATCTCACCCTTTCATCTTTATTCTCTGAACTATTTATGCTCCTAGTGTCATCATCATCAAGAGCTTTTTCAGCCCAATCATTATTATCACCAGCTTGATCATTTGCAGCAGCTTGATCACTGGCAGCAGCTTCTGGTCTCTCCCCATTATCTGTAACTGACTCTCTCACACCATCTCCCTCATTTACATTTTTAGTATCTTTTTCATGTTTTCTCATATTGGGCACCTCATTGTTTAGAGCACCAAATATGTCATCAGGATAATCTGATCCTTCATACCCTTCATCTAGCCAATCAGGTTCATTCACATGAACAGCTTGATCACTACCAACAGTTTGTCCATGGGTAGCATGGTCATCCACATGCATAGCTCCACCACAACTGCCATCCCTTAAACCCTCAACAGGTTCTGCACTAATCATTTTGGTCAACCACAGATGATCTAACAGTATTGGTCACCTCCTCACAATCAGTATCATCATCTTCATCATTCATTTTCCATGATTGGTCTACTGCAACTAGTTGATCTGGTTCAACTATAGGTTCCTCAATAGCAATTGGTTCCACTTCAGGTTTTACATAAAGTGTAATTTCATTTGTTGGCCATTCAGCATGTAGTTCACACATGTAGGTCACATCATCATCTGAATTAATTAAACTTAACCCTTGCTTTAAGTCACCACCAGGTATTAAATAATAAATCCTATTGTTAATGGGTTCCCCAGCCTCAGCACAAATGTCTTGTATCTCAAAATGACTTAGTAAATCTGGATCAACATTAGCCATTGTAGATACCTTACCACCTACATACTCTAAACCAGGGTTCCACTCAAAATTCCCATTATGGTGAATGGTAAAATCAAAACGAATTTCAGCAGCCATTTGTAGGAGTTAAAACACATGCACAAACAACAGTAATTAAATACATAACCAACACACGCATAGAGAGCAACAATGACAGAAGCAAAATAATTTCAGTTGCACAACAAACACCAAGTAACGTGGGGTCAGAGACAAGAAACACAACCAACTAAACGATTTGTCTCCATGGGACCATAGACAACCTAAAGATGCGTCTAACCAAAATATTCCTAGGGACTACAGTCATCAATGTCAACTATAAAAGAACAAAATCCAACAATGGTAAACCACTAATTTTATGACAGAAAATTTTTAATCCAAATCACCTTCATCAATCGTTACACATTAAAAAAGAATAAACACAATAATGGTAAACCCTAGAAACTCATTTCGTACCTGATATAGAGGAAAAACCAAGTTTCATCTTCAACACAACTCCTCCTTGCTTGCAAGTGTTCGGGGATTAATCTTTGGCAATCAAAGTAAAGAGAGAAAGGGATTATGGGTTTGGGGATTTTTTAGGGTTTGAAGGTAGAGAGAGGGAGAGAGCTCAGTCCTTTTTTAGGGTTCTAATTGTGTTCTAATTTTGGCTTATATAGTAAATGAGATTTTCTAACGGAAAGGGCAGAGGTGGGTAACGGGGGTCTAACGGAGCCCACCTCAGGTGGGTTAAGTGACAACTTTTAAACCACGGGTGGACATTGTTAAAACGGGCCAAACCACAGGTGGGTAAATTGCAATTTCCTATTTTTAATATAAATCAGAACATAACATGAATCAAAAACACAAACTATTGAAACTTTTCCTCACAAGCCCTAGAAACATGAAAACCCACCTTCTTCTTCTTCTCCAAATCCTAAGAAATTGAAATTCACACTCAGTCCCCTTATCTGCATCTTATTCTTATTCCTCAACTTCCCACCGCCACACTAGTTCAACAGAAGACAACTTTGGACTATTTGCTAATGTACTGCACTATTTGCTTGTCTGCATGTCCATTGGAGATCAATTCTTCGAAATAGCTAGAACAAGCTTTGTATTTCTTCTACTATGTGGACTGGGTTAGATAGATCATAGATGAGGCCCTCTAGATATCTCCCAGCATTACAATAACGTCGTTTCCGAGCCCCCTTTATTCTCTGGCAATGTCCTTGTATCCTACCCCAACGATTTTCTCAGCTTCCAAGTCGCATTTTTCTCCAGCAGCGTCGGATTCTTCAACCGAACCACTGAGTTCGAGATATCTCTCTCCTTCGACCTCTCATATATAAAAAACACCACCTTCCACGACGTTCACAAGGTCAAAGCCACCCTGTACATTTGAGACCCATGGAAGTACTCTATTTTTGGTCGACGACATTTAGGAAGTATTAGTTATTGGAAAAACGATTCGATGTTTTCAGTTAATGGGTATTGGTCAAAATCTTCTGGGAAGCTCTGTAGGGTCAGATTAAGGAAGAGTTATGTTGGTTCGTTTAGTTCAAAATACCCAGATGTTGTTCTTAAGCTTAATTATTCAAAAAATAATAGCATTTATGGTAGTTTGATCGGTGGAACATTAGAATGTTTGCATATGAAAAACGATTATAATTACTTTGAACCGATTGTGATATTGGGGTTGTCTCAGAATTTCTAGGGCTCGTGAGGAAAAGTTTCAATAGTTTGTGTTTTTGATCCACGATATGTTCTGATTTGTATTAAAAATGTGTTTTTCTAACGTCTAAGGGTGAGGTGGGTAATGGAGAGCAAACAGATTGAAGTTCAAATGGGCAAAGTGTAAATGATTAAACTACGGGTAGGCAAAGTAAAAATGGGTCATACCACAGGTGAGTTTACTATAATTATCCATTTTTTTTAAATAGAAAAGTGTCTTAGTTATCATAAATTTTCACCTCAAATTGTTAATCTATAATTTTTTAAGATTCTCATAAGCTAACAAACTCAAATCTATTTGTGAAAAAAATAAGATCCAAAGAGAGAAATTATTCTAATTTTTGTAGTAGTCATTTTGTAGTTAGCACTGATTCATATTAAATCCACTGATGCATTCAAATAATCTCCAACTTCCAGAATTAGTTCATGGAGTACTATTTATTATAAAGTTTTAACTACAACATGTGCATAACTTACCCGATTGGTAACATTGTACTGTAATTTTATAAAATAGTTAAATAGGGCCAAATAATACCATTGTGATCCAAAATTTTGGTATACATATACTAGTTATGCCAAACATCAAATCCAAGAATTTCAATCCAGCATTAGGTTCAAGGAGTGGTACTTAAAATTTCTATAATTTGAAAATTCATTTAACTCGAGAAGCATGATAAATTCCAATAATCATTCATCCATTTTCATAGTAAAACAATAAACGCATGTTTGCTTTTAGGTAGCACACAAGTATATGCAAGTTCTACTTAATTCATTGTCTAGAGTTAATATACATCTAACTTCTAGCTATTATCTTCGAGTTGTTTTTGTTGGTCCTTGATGTGGATGGCAATGTCGTTAGACTAGGAATCACATACGTAGATTTGAGTCTGTAGAGAAAGAGAAACTGTGTAAGTATTAATATGTGTTAGAGATATATTAGACATATTAGCCCAATGTAATAGGCCCAAGCCCACTCCTGCTTGTACTAGTAGTCTAGGGTTTAGTCGCCTATATATAGTCATGTTAGAGTTCATTTTAACAGAGGTTATTGTACTACACTTTTACATAATAAAGATGTAGCCCTTAAGGCATTCCTCCGTGGATGTAGGCCAACAAGGCTGAACCACGTAACCCTCGTGTTCTCGATGTCCTATTCTATGCTTCCCCTTCTGCATCCACTCTAGCATATATAACGTAGTATAACACATTGCGTTGCTAATAATATATTTAACATGATATTAGAGCCAAACTTTGTTCTTGGCATCAAACAAACGCTCTAGCAAGCAAAGAAGATTATCACGTGCACACCACCATCTGAAGTCACACATACTTGCTTGCTAAATCTAGACTCCATAGCATCTTATAGCCACCATGGCTCAATGCTGTGTCCAAGATCCACAAACTCAAGCAGACTCGTGACATCAATCTCAGATTTGTGCAAAACAAGCCTTCCTTTCGAGAAACCAACTATATAACCATGCTTCTCGGCCTTCCGTGTGGAAAACCCAAAACTCCGGTCACCTTAAGCCACCTCATGTGCCCACATGCACTACTTGAACATTCGGACACAATCCCACGCACCGCCGAAGGTTCTCCACTACTAGATCAAAATTTGGCTACACGAGCTGCCATGAAAGCCTTGCAGTTAGATGATCTACATAGCTTGAGAATCTGGGACTCATACGATGTTACATGCGCCTTCACGCACTGCCCGGTTTTCTGTTTCTCCTTTACGTGCCAGAGGACATCTCACGTTCTAGCCACGCGCTGAAAATACTTGCTGATCTCATCTAACGTCATCACTCCACGTCAACAGCCATGCAAGCACGCCCACGTCAGCTTGATCCACGTTAGCCCTAGCTACGTCCTTAGCCACGTAGCTTGCCACGTCAGCAGTGTCACCACGTTAGCACCACGTCACCTAGTTGACTATTGACCCGGACCGACCCGAACAGGACCACTCGGATTTGACCCGTGAGCACTGACCGTTGACTTTGATATTCGGTTGACTTTGGCTTTTGCGTTGACTATTGACCAAACGTCAAAATTTTCGAAAGGGCCTATCTTGCTCAGTTTTTCACGTAAATTTCAATTTTGGACTCCGTTTCTTCATTTGAAGCACCAAAATGGGTCAATTGGCATATTCTTCATTATGGTTTCTTCAAAGGCATTTCTCAAGGCATCTCTAAGGGATCTTCTCATGCTTATCCAACCTCAAGCCTTTATCGAAGCCTTTGGTTTGAGGGAGGGTGTTAGAGATATATTAGACATATTAGCCCAATGTAATAGGCCCAAGCCCACTCTTGCTTATACTAGTAGTCTAGGGTTTAGTTGCCTATATATACTCATGTTAGAGTTCATTGTAACACAAGTTATTGTACTACACTTTTACATAATAAAGATGTAGCCCTTAAGGGATTCTTTCGTGGATGTAGGCTGACAAGGCTGAACCACGTAACCCTCGTGTTCTCAGAATCCTATTCTATGCTTCTCCTTCCGCATCCACTCTAGTATATACAACATAGTATAACACATCGTGTTGCTAATAATATATTTAACAATATGGAAGCCACCTACTTCTATAATCGTTCAAGGTGCCCTTCCAATAGAACCTTCTTGGATTGGGAGAACTTATAGGATAATTTTCTCTAGGAACTGTATTTGGACTCCCCAATAATGGCCATGGCCACATTTGATACGATTCAACTTGTACCTAATTGTATTGAAGCTAAAATCTCAATAAGGAGGAGTGTAAGAGGCAAACGTCCAACGGACGAGTTGAATAATATCGAGGGTGGCCATAGCCATTATTAGGGAGTCCATGTATGTTTCCTAGAGAAAATTATCCTCAAGCCCTCCCAAACCAAGAAGGTTCTATAAGAGCTTATATTACTTAGGAATAGTAGTCTTTGTGGTGGGCCTTTTTTTGCAACTCTAGGCTAGACTGTCTCCTGCCATGTTACGGCTGAATGGTTCTGGGGTAGAAGAGTCGGGACTAGCTTGATTGCAACACACCCCAAGACAGCTTGTGCATAATCTAGAACCCCTTTGTTGGGATCTTGGACACATGCCCACGACATAGGATGCTGTTACAAAAAATTTATGGCAGACAGGTGTAATATGACAAAAATAAGAAGAATATGTTTACTACCAGCCAAAAAACAAGAAAACTAAATCATTTTCTTAGTAAAGGTGGAAATAATACAGTGATATAAATGTGGCAGAAATGAGATAATAACAACAATAAAAAGAAAAGGAAATAATATTAATGCTTGATCAATAACAGGAAGAAAGATTAGTCTCCTATGCTTGATTGCTCAACGGGGCCAAGTCTAGGAAGAGAACCATTTTTCAATGCGGGCAATTTCACAGGGAAGTCTCACCACAGAAATTGCTCACTTTGAGAAAATGGGCCTAAATGGCTTATCCTCGAATTCCTTAATCCTTACTAGAAAACAGGCTATTAGAGGGAGAGAAGGGAATAATCTATTGGTCCATGCCCACCATCATACTCTTGCTCACTCTCTATTTTTCCTTTTTGATTCCTTTTTCCTTTCTAAGTTTCCTATTTTCTCTCTTATCTTTCACTCCTTTTCTTACTTATTTTTCTCTTGTTTTATCTCTTGTGTTTTCCTTCCCCCTTCTTTTGTTCTCCTCCGTTGTCCCCACTATGCACGGCTAAGGTCCTTTTTATACTACCTCCCATGATGAGTTTTTACTATTTTACCCTTTGACTGCTTTTGTCTTGATATAGGTGTCATTCCCAGACCACCCACTGATATGTCGGCTACCTAGCTATCACCACTTACCTGTGCTGGCCGTGCTACATTCCATTTATTGACAAAAGAGTTTTATTTTTCTTTCTTGCTTTCCGTGGCATTCCCATCTGAATAAGGGTAGACATTCTCTCTTACTAACCCCTATGGCATGCACCTAGTGATTAAGTTCATCTTTCCATCTTTTGGGTGGTATGTCATCCCAGCAGAATATTTCCCCCAAAAGAGCTTGAGCGGGAATCCTAGAATAGGCTTTTCCCTTCTCCCCACCGCCAAAACATACCCTCTTTTACCTTTGACCTATGGCCCACCACTACTGTATTGGCTGGGTAAAAATGGGTAGTGCCTGATCCTTGTGCATGCTCCACTTCCATGTGTGTCCATAGCTTGTCTGTTGTTCATGCGTTTGCCATGACCTAGGGCCTTGTCTGGCCTTTGCTGCACGTTTTGCTACTCACTCTTGACCTCTTGTGGAGTGGATGAGTCACTGGATTTTCATTCTTTATATCTTGCCTCCTCCCTGGGCTGGGTCTTGCTTGGGCATAGGCCTTTCCTTCTTTAATCCAACCCATATCTCTTTGTGGGTCGGCCGACACCTTTGCCATGTCGTCTCGTTGTTTTTGCCATGTTATCATTTGACTTGTGCTTGATGGGCCTCTTTTGGGCCTGCTGTACACTTTCCTTTTGCTTAGTTCCAGTAGCCCAGTACTATCATTGGGCTTGTACTCACACTGTTTTGGGCTTCCTTGGCCCATTTTATTCCTTTGGGCATGCTCGACCTGTTTCATTTCCTCAAGTTTCCCTAACCCATTCCAATCCTTCATTCCCATGAGCTTTTGCTAAGTCTTTTGGGCTTCCTCAGCCCAAATTACCATATTCTTTACTTTCGAGGTTTATAAGCTTTTCCACTAACCCCATTTACTTAGTTTCTTCTTCAGGGCTCTTTCGGCCCATTTTTACTTGCTTTCAATTTCTTATAAGGTCCATGGGTTTACTACTTCTTTCTTCGGTCTCCTTTGGGCCCGCTTGCTTTCTTTGAGACCCTTTTTACTATTTTACAGGCCTATGGACCATTATTTCTGCCATTCGGGCTTAATGATTTTCTTCTCACTTTGTTAATTCTTCTTTCTTATTCCCTCCCATATTGTTGGGCTTCGTCCTATTATTGGGCCTCTTTGCTAAAGTGGGTATCAACAGTCTTTATTACCAAGAATTGCTTGCTTTCAATTTCTTATAATGCTCATGGGTTTACTACTTCTTTCTTCGGCCTCCTTTGGGCCCGCTTGCTTTCTTTGAGGCCCTTTCACTATTTTATAGGCCTATGAACCATTATTTTTGCCATTCGGGCTTAATGATTTTCTTCTCATTTTACTAATTCTTCTTTTTTATTCCCTCCCATCTTGTTGGACTTCGTCCTATTATTGGGTCTCCTTGCCAAAGTAGGTATCAACAGTCTTTATTACCAAGAATAAAATGTGTTGTAATGAAATAACTAAACTTATTCATAAGTTTGGTTGTGACTTGTGAGTTGTAACATTAGAATCAAACTTAAGATATATTTTAGGAAATATCTTACTCATACAATTATATTTTCTAAAAAACAATATTTTTTTAAACTTGAGAGAGATATTGGTTATTTTTTGGATATTTTTTATTTTCATAGTTGTTATATACATATGGAAAGTTTGTTTATTTGGAAATATATTAATTTAAGAAACTATTACATCTACTAAGGAATAACTATTACAACCATTTTAGTTATTCCTCATTTTAAAGAATAGCTATTCTGAAGGATGACAAAATTCGACACGACTCGCAAACCCGACACGACTAAACCATTTATAAATAGGTCATGAGTTGAGGTTAAATGGGTTCGGGTCATATTCTAGTTGGCATGGCTAACCCGTTTAATAAATGTGTCGTGTTTGTGTTCAACATGTAA
Organism: Quercus robur; assembly: GCF_932294415.1. Taxonomy (NCBI): domain Eukaryota; kingdom Viridiplantae; phylum Streptophyta; class Magnoliopsida; order Fagales; family Fagaceae; genus Quercus; species Quercus robur. Next base: position 41,264,990 of record NC_065542.1, read on the forward strand.
ACCCGTTTGACTCGTTTAGGTTATAAAGGTATTAAATTTTGTTATTATTGTTTAATTTTTTGTTGTAATTATATGTTTATTATTATATTTATGATTGTAATTGTATTTTAATTTTAGATATATAGAAATTGATAATAGGTTATTCAGGTCAAGTATGACCTATTAATCAAATAGGTTATTAAATAGGTCATTTGTATTAAATTTTACATGACTTGTTAATTAAATAGGTTAAACATGTCGGGTTGGGTTAGGGTTAGGGTTAAGGACTCTTGACACGTTTACTAAACAAGTTGGGTTTGGGTCAATCCATATAGTCGAGTACTCATGGCTCGACACAGTACAAACCCAACTAGCGAACACAAATTGCCACCCATAGCTATTCATAAGGAATGACTATTCCCTATAATAAAAACATAACCAAATTACCGAATAGCTAAACCTTGAAATAACTATTATATTACAGTGCCTATTACAGTTTACCAAATGTACCCTTATAGTTTACAATTACTTTGGTTTGGTGTGATTAATACTTACCAAAATTTCTCTCTCTACATAGTCAAATCTCTACCTTCGTGATTCCCAGTCTAAAGATATTGCCATCCACATCAAGGACCAAAAGTTTCTTAGTTATTCCTTTCTGTAATTATCTTGTGTGTGGAATACTAGAATTACACACACCCAAACCAAATGAATGAAAAAGTGTTTGAAGAATGCTGGACACATGTCTTCCAATAAATAAATAAAGATACATGTCAAATATTGAATTAGACTTCAACCTTGCTTGATCAAATATTAGGAGCTCTTTCCTCCTAAATTTTTATTAATCACCACTAGGTGTAGCAAACTTGGGGAATTGGACCCAAAACTAGAAATTAAGAAGACAACTCTTGGGAGAGGAGGAAGAAAGAGAAGGAGGTTGGGTGGAGTGGTCGCTTAATGAAAAGGAGGAGATTAGAAAAAGTGTCATGCTTTTTTTTGAGAGAATTTCAACCTATGACGTTCACTCTTGATAATAACTTTTTACCATCAAACTAAGACATCAATTGATTTTTGGTATAGGCGGGGATTGAACCCCGAATTTCTTATTCAACCATTAGAGACTTTACCAGTTAAGTTAACTGGAACCCACACAAAATGTTATGTTTAAAAGAGTAAGAGTTAGGTTTTTTGGTCTATAAAAAAAATAGCCTACTCAATTAGTAATTTCACTTATTTATTTGACTCGCCAAGAGCCTTATAGCTTAATTGATTGACACACCTTAATGTTTCCAATGAAAAAATCTAAGATTCCAGCCTCCATCCTCTCCTTTATTGTAACTATCGAATTTATCCAAAATATATATATATATATATATATATTTAACTCAGAATGCTAATTATACCTACTTAAATTCCTTGGATCCAAGTTTTACTTAAGTAAATGGTCAACATGCTTCTTAAAATAATATTTAATTTCTAAGTTATGTCAAAGTGCACTTAGGTTACCTAAGGTTTTGTACCCATTTAAATTTTAACTTTTCTATTTGTTGATAAGTTACATACACATCTAAACAGTCTTTAAACCACTACATCACCTTTTAACCAATTATTATGGGAGAAGAAAAGAAAAAAAGTAGAGGATAACACAAAATAATATTGGTAAAAGTAGTACAAAAAAGATATGTCAATTAAGGAAATAACAGAGAGTAAAATTTCAGATAAAATAAAATAGAAGAAAAAAGTAATTTAAGTGATAGGCTGTTATGGATTGGCAAAAAAGTAATTTAAATTGTGAATTTAAATTTGACTCAATAACAACTTACCATATGTGATTTGTTGTGAAAATATTGTGGACGTAGCACTTCTCAAAAAAATATGACCATCTCTAACCAATCAGTTGAGGTTTTACAGCGGACTCCATAAATTTTGGGACTATACTTTTATTGTTGTTGTATTATAGGAGAAGAAAGTAACAAACTATATAGGTGAAAATTGTGATTAACTTATTACAAGGGTGTTACAATATTTTAATCCGATGATCAAGTTTATGAGTAGAGTAGGTTTGACTGGGATTTGTAACAGGATGAAAAAAAAAAAAATCTAAGATGACAACAAGTTTAAAAATATACGGACCCAAATGAAGTTATAACAAACTTTTTTTTTTTTTTTTTTTTTTTTTTTGAGAAAGAAGTTATAACAACTTGAGGTCCAGAAAAATGTATTCGAGTGCGGTTAGCAGAAAATATCACTACGGCCCAACTGACCCAAATTCCGGATAACTATGGACTCTTTTTTGTTTTTGAGAAGGAGATAAATATGGACATGAGGAGCCGACAGGGCCCATTTTTAATCTCATTAATTATTATTATTATTTACCTAAAAACTTTAAACTTTTTATGAACACATATGACAATATTGTATTAAGATACAATATTTTTACAAAATATTGATGTGATCAACTTTTTATTGGTTTTCATATAGATTCACTATTAATATCGCTTTTTTATTTATCAATAATCACTCACCACATCAGCAGTTTGTAAAATAGTTTGTATCTATAACATTATTCAGATTTTAATAAACAATGAGGCTAAATTGCTAATTAGCTGGACTTTTTTTCTTTTTCTTTTTGGGAACTTATTTAATTTGACCTTGAATTAATTAATTTACAATTTTAAAAAAGATTACAAAAAAAGAAAATTATTGTCACAACTTATAATAAATCACCACAATTAGTTGATATATATACATTTACAACCATATACAAGTGTAAGGATACAAACATCAAACAGCCCAAGCCCACTTAGAATAGTGAGGATGGTGCAGTTTAACTAGGCTCAAATCAATAGATATTTGTAAGAGAGTGGGTTAAACAAAAAAGGAGGGGGCTTAGCTCGAGGACAAAAATAGGGGAGAATAGCTACGAATCAAAGTTGATGTGTATATAAGGCTTATCACAAGCTTGCCCGAGGAGGCAATTCTTACACAGAATGATACTCTGTTCATGTTCTTCTCTTAATGTTCTTGTTCTAATTCCTCCCTCTCCGATACTTCTTTTTTGGATCCCTCTCATCTGGAATTTCCCTTCCCTTGTATACTTCTCAGCATTTCACATCTTGGCCCCTCATCTCCACCTACCCAAATTCTCATCATGACACCTGCCCTCTTAAACTTCTGATGAAGGTAGTAAAAGGAGCTACTTAGCTGTGAACTCCACTGTTCAGGTCATTTCCTTATCAATGCAGCTGATAAAGCTGTTGCCAGCCATTTAATGCAGAGGCAGTAAGCTACTTCTCATTGAAAACTTCCCTTACCCTCCATGATTCTCTCTCCACACCTTGTCCTTCCCAATTGAATCTCCCAAAAGTCCTTTGTCTCTACTCCTCCTCGAGTGGATTCCCTCTTCGGGCTTATGATGCCTTAATAATAATGATAACAGCTCAATGATCCATTCCTTGGTCCTTGGGCCCCCACAACAAGTTTTAAAAATAAAATTCCATCATTTTAGGACATTATATTTTTATCCATCTTGTTTGTTAAATAAAATAAATTGATGAAAATAAATCTTAATACAAATATTTTTAAAAATATTTCATTATGGAAAAAGATTAAAAATTCGTCCAAACACAAGTACAACATTTAATTTTTTCTTGGGAAAAGCTTTCATTTTAGTGTTTGTTTTGAAACAATTTATTTAGCTTTTTATTGAATTTTTTATTTATTGAAAATACGGTAGATAAAACTTAAAGAAAAATGTTATGTTCACAATATTTTCACATCAAATACTAAATGACATATTTTTACTAGCAGATATTGGTAGGTAAAAAAAGTAATTTTAATTGTAAGTTTAACTTATAATTAATAATAACTTATCATTTCATATTTGTTGTGAAAATGTTGTAGATGTAACAGTTCTCAAACTGTTTTTTAAAAAATAATTATGATATGTTACCAAGCTTACATCTCGAACATTTTTAAATTTAAAAGATAAAAACTAAATAAAATAAATAAAAGACTCGTGAAACTCACAAATAATAGGAAAAGAATGTAGGATGAAAGACCATATAGACAGATGGCCAAATTAGACACTTATATGGAATGTAAATCAGAAATTTATTTATTTTTTTTATAGTTTTATTTCCTTAATAAAAGCTATTTTATTTTTGGTTTTGGAGAAACCTTAATAAAAGCTAAAAGGAGATAAAGAAAAGAAAAGATTGAGGTAGTTTAAACTTTAAAGAGTTCTTTTCTTTTTTGATAAGAACTTTAAAGAGTTCTTATTTTGTTGTGTTTTATTTTTATTTGAAAGAGTGTCTTGGGAGAATGTACCATGTAAAATGTGTTAGTATTTACCCCAACTTCACGTCTCCTTTTCTCAACACAAACACCGAAAGAGAGACCCAAACGAAAGCACATAAAAAAAGACAAAACACACACGCACACCGGGACTCCATGTTTCTCATCATTTAAAAAAAAAAAAAAAAATTCAACAAAATTCCTCTTTCTTCCACGCAACCAAACAAACCTCTCCTCTTCTCTGTCTCTCTTCGGTTTCTTCTCTGCTTGAATCAATACCTTGTTGCTTCGTCTTTCTCAAATCAACCTTTGAAATTCATTGATTTTCGTTGTTTTTGCACCAAATTCTTTTCTGGGTACCGTTTAAATTCACTTAATCTCCTTTATTTGTTGCTCTCTTGGTCTGGTTACTCTTATTCTTTCGTGGGTCTCAGGTAATTTTTTGTTTTCTGCAGCAAATTTAGTTATACTTGTTGTACGGTTCTTTTAACCTATCATGTTGTGCAATCTAATATTATAACTGTTAACTTTATCTCTGAAAATTCGTGGTTATTTTTATTTTTTATGGGTTTGAACTTTGAAGTGCTTTTTGTAATTTTGCATTTATATGTGTATTTCTGTTTGGCTCCTAGTTACAAAACCCAGCTCCTTTCTAGCTAATTGCGCTTAAAAAGTGTCAAGGAAACAATCATAGAGTAAGATTGGTCTAGTTTTTGGATTATGTTGGTATGTTGTTGTAGAAAAGTTGTAATTTTTGTACTTTCCTGTGATTACCCAATTGGGAATTGGTATATATGTTTATTTATATGCTAAAAGATTATCTGGGTTCTGTTTTATTTCTATATTTCGCTTGGGTTCTAACTCTATAACTGATTTTATTTTTTGTAGAGGTTCTGATTGAATTGGCTTTTCTGCGAAACTCAAATTTGAGTCATTGCATTGTCTAGTTTATATCTACTGGTTAGTGAATTATTATTATTATTTTTTTAATATGCTTCTTAGTTCTTATAAATTTCTTCCACACAAAAGTTTGGTGAAATGTAGTGTGTTTCAATTCATCATGTTAATGTGCCTGTTCAAATATTAGCTTGTTCTTAGTATTTGGACTTCATTCTGTTTCATAAGGAAGCCATATTTTCACTTTGCCTTGTTACGTCCTGTGCAGTCATAGTCTCAAAAGGATTTTTTTTTTTTCAGTTAGTGGGGGTCGGTTTAGGGACAGTTAGGTAATGATGTAAGGTTATGTGTTTCATATACTGATATTTTAAATTAAGAAGTTAAGACTAGCATTCTTCAAGCATAATAAAATCATATATGTTTCTATTTGGGCTGCGGATTGAAGTGCTTGTAATGGTAATATGATGTACTAGCTGTGAACCTGTGTTCCAACTTCCAATGAAGAAATCCCTTCTGCATTGATAAATTGTTCCAGTGAGCCTAAGGGCTACTAATGATATAGAGCTGAATGGGAACTCGTGTGAAAGCATCTTTTTATTTTTTTATTTTATTTAAAAATTTTTTAATTTGACTGGCTGCATGTTTTGGGAAGTATACATTGCGATTCTATTTTGGAATTCATCTATCTCCAGATCCTCATCCTTTTTGGGCATGACATTATAGCAGTTTCTTGCCTCTCTTTCTCTCTTCATGGAGATATTGTATTTGCTCCTTTGTGGTAAACCAAATCTAACTCGGAAAGATGCTGTGTATTGTCTCATAGAATAAATTAGAAGGCATCACTCTTTCGTATTACTTAACTTTAATTTTAGTATATTTCCTGTTCTCTTGATGAACAAACTTACCCTTAATTTACATCTTTGTATTGCTACGTTTGCCGGATTGGTAGAGGAAATCCAATTTGTTAGTGGCACTAAATAAGGTTTTGTTGAATTTTGGATGCTTATTTTTGTCCAAGATTAGTACCAATTTGGGATATGATCTTTGATAAAGAACTACACTTAATGAAAAGGTATCCACTGAATTACATTTTCCTATAAAAAGGAAAAAAGGTCTATTATACTAAAGATCTACTACAAATGTTCCTCAGCATTGCATTTTTTTAGAATATGAACCTTTTGATACGATGCAGCCAGATATATATGATTTTCCCCTCTTTATATATTTTTTTTTCTGACACTTGCATTCTTTGCTTTTGTGTTAGTCATACATACTATTAATTACTGGTAGTTCAATGGCTTATGCTTCAATGTGTCTCCTTATCCTTTTTATTATAATACAAGTCTTTATCAGTTTCTAAAGGTTGTGAGATACTTTGTGAGATTAGGTATCTAAAATGCATGCTATATTCTAGATTGCTTATATGTTGCCTTGTTGTATCCTGAATCCTTTTATTGCTCTTTATGGTGAAAAGATGGCCTCTCTTATGTTATATTGTGACTTTTTTTTTCCTTTCTTTTTAAAATTTAATTTTATTGGTATCTTACACAAACATCTAAGTGGGTCTTGAATCCATGGCCTCACCCTCCACCTTATTTGGTGTCAATTGAGTAAGAGCTCATTGGCTCAGGGGAGTGGGGGATTACAGTTTCAATCTAAGGGGAAGCATTATAGGGTAGATAGGGGGTAGATTAGGATTTCTAACACAGCTCAAAAGAAAAAAAAGAAAGAAATATATCTTGTGACTCACAAATAAGAAAAAACAGCCATGTGTCGCTTCCTTTCCTTTTGTTATTAAATTTGATAAGTTAGGGTCATATATCCATCATAATTACAGGCAGGCCTTGGTGTGTGTCTATATATATATTTGGATAAGTAAAAGATAACTTGTCATTATAAATGGAGATGTGGGGTATTGATCCCCGTACCTCTTGCATGCTAAGTGAGCACTCTACCATCTGAGCTACATCTCCTTTAAGTTCTTCCCTACCATCTCTCCCTTCCTCTATCTTAAAGGTGTTAAAATTATATCTTATGATTAAAATTACATCTTATGATTCTTATGCAAAAGAAAAAGAAATGCAATATTCTAATTCTTATTACAAGTGCCAGGTTAATACCATTGACTTTCCTGAGTTCTATGTAACATATATATACAAGTTCAATGGCTTAGATTTTTCTTCCTATGTCTTGTGAAGTTTATAAATTTTGGTTGTTATCCAAAGTAACTAAATTCTTCACGATTTAGACATAATTTGGGATGAATTTGTCATCTAATTATTATGGATTACCATCATTTGACTGATTTTATCAACTGATTTTAGTGCATGTTTATTGTGGATCTTCCTGGTATTGTTGTTACTAGTTTTCTTAGTTTTTGCTGACATGTAAATGATTTTAATTCATGATCACAGGGGCTAATTTGGCATTCTTTACAGAAAATTTCCTTAATAGTTTTAATTGGTTCGGGGAATGGACAGGCTGTATTTGCCTACTGTCAGTCTTTGTGAATGATGTTCAGTGGGCCAAACGGTGCAAATCCTCTCAGTATATTCAAATGGAAACGGCGTGGTGAATCATCTTTGGCAGAAAGCTTGCTTAAGGATGTGCCTCCTGAAATTGAATTGTCTGACTATGGAAGGGTACCACCAAGTCCTGGAAGTGAGAGCCCTTCGGGGCTTCTTTATGGTGAGAGTTTGAATGTGGAACCGATTGCTGATTTGGACCTGTTCTTTGAAAGGCTTTACAGCTACTATTCTCAGAAAGGGCTTCGGTCAATCATTATAAAATGGATATTTGAGCTTCTAATGCTAGCCTTTGTCATTGTTTACTCTGGATTCTTCTTATTAGTAGTTGATTGGAATTTTCTTTGGAATGCGAAGTGTGGGATGGATGCCATTGAATCTAAAAATAAGCCCTGTGATCTTGTTAAGGAAGCTCTTCATCAACACCCATTAACCCCTCTAACACTCACCAGAGCTATCATTGTTGGATATTTAGGGTTATTATCCATTTATTGGATCTTTTGTTTTTTGAGGTTTTTTGCTCAATTGAAGGACACTCTGGGGATTCGTCACTTTTATTGCAACAAGTAAGACTGAGAATAATTTTATCTATATAAACATTGAATGGCTTAAAAGCATTCTTTTGTCTTTTGCCTAAAGTGTCTTTGTTTTTGGTTTTTTGTTAACTTCATCATTACATTACAATAAGCAAGGTAATTCTCTTCTTGCAGTCTCCATGTTACGGACGATGAAATCAAAACAATGCCATGGGCAACAATTCTTGAAAAGGTTGTTCGACTGCAAAGTTCACAGCAGCTTTGTGTGGTTAAGGATCTCTCTGCTCATGATATTGTGATGCGATTGATGCGCAAGGAGAACTACTTGATTGGAATGCTCAACAAGGGGGTGCTTGCATTCCCAGTCTCCCAGTGGGTTCCTGGTGTTGGGCCAATGGTCAAAATTGGCTCAGATGGAAGACAACATCGTTTGATACTGACAAAGACCCTTGAGTGGGCCTTAAATTGGTGCATCCTGCAGAGCATGTTTGATCGGTATGTAACATATGTTGCATATAAAGCATGAATAACTGACTTTGATAAAAGTCTTGAACATATATTCACATGAGATGTGTATATTCAATTTCATACTTACATATTCAGCATGATCTACCTTGTTAACTTCTGCAATGAGTGCAAGGAAAACAGTTTTCCCTCTCTTTTTTGGAAACATATTACAATATATTTTTTTAAATTATTCAACCAGTCTGATGCATCATGCATTAATTGTAAAAGTTGCTAAATTTATCTGGTGGCTTCATTTGAAAAGGTGCATGACAGAATGCTGATGATCCTCTATGCTTTCCATGATCTATGATGATTCCATAATTTGAATGTTCTCTTTCTGCAGAAACTTCTGTGTGAAAAGGGACTTTATATCTAATCCTATGACATTAAAGAGAAGGCTGAAGGTTGTTGGGCTTGCAATGCTTCTTCTTTCTCCATTTATTGCCATATTCATGTTAGTGTTTCTCTTCCTGCGGCATGCTGAACAGTTCTATCATCATCCAAGCATTGCATTATCTCGAAGGTGGTCTACTTTGTCAAAGTGGCTTTTTAGGCAATACAATGAGGTAATTATTATTTTATTGCTCTTTTATCAAGATCATCCAAAATTTTACCTGTGCTTAAAATATGGGTATGATTCAGTATGCTTGTTATCTTTGTCTGTCTATTACATCTTTTATTGACAGCAACTTTTTTATGTGAATGACATTAGAATCTTGTCCTTTAACCAAAGAAAAGAATGCTATAATGATGGGAATGAATAGTGATTCAAATAATAAAACTCTAATCATTACCACAGCTTTGTTGTTTTATTTATTTATTATTATTTGCTTAGAGAATCTGTGTGATTTTTTTTGCTATAAATTGTGACTTGTACTGAATGTATCATGCTGCAAAGCTTTCAAAGAGAATTCTTAGGCAAAATTTTCTGTATAGGAAGTTCGGATGCCTATCATGTGGGTTCCATTAGTCTGACCAGGTGGCACAGGGTCAGGGATGACAGTTAAATTAAAAACAGAGGTCACAATGGGAATTATGAAGATAATTTATAGGATATATGCAGGCTCACTTGACTGACTTGTAATGTTGAAACATCAAGCTCTTATACCAAAATTTACCAAAGGTGATGCAGGAAAAAATTCTCAATTCTCAATTCTCAAGGAATTCGAGAATAAACACAAGAATAGAAAAATAAAAATACACTTAAGAATCAACACTTAGGCTTGCTTTGAATTATTATCAAGTGAGAGAAACAAAAATTGTGAATTTTTTGCTTTGGGTTGCTTGGAATCAGTATTAAGCTATTGAAGCAAAAATTTCCAACAAACATATTTGTTACTCAAGCAAAATTCTCTGTATTAGGGTACAATTGCATGCTTATATTGACTACTACGACTAAACTTTAATCCTATTTACTTGGGTCAAATTCAAATCATTGATTTACGAAAATAACCTTGATTTTAAGAAATTAATTAAAACATAAAATATAATAATAATAACCTAATTAACAAATAAAATTCAATGGACCAATAGAAGAAAAAAAAAGTTGACTACTAAATTTAAGTGAAACTAAATTAAAAAAAAAAAAGTCTTTATGCTTCTTGCATCATTCTCTCTTGGTTGGAGAAACTTTACCTTGCTTTTGAAGTGTATATGGATAAGAATTTAAAACTCTTGCACTTGTACCAATGCTAGAAGAACCTTTGTTAATACTATGAACAGAGAAGTTTTGTGTTCCTCCATATCATAAAATTTGTCTAGAATGATAAATCAATGGGTGAAAAAGTTTTGCAAACAATATCACTGTCTTAATCCATGGAGAGCATCATTGTAACAAGCTTTCCACTTCATGCATCATGGAGGGTTGATCAGTGGCAGATGCATCAACACACTTAAACTTTCCACAATATGTATACTCTCTAATTCTTTTCTTTGTTGTTGAAATTTCTCTTTATCACGTAGTGGGAATCTTCCTTCTTAATGATAAGCGATATACTTGGCTCTCCAGCAGTCGATATTAAGTTCACTGCACGTGTTTGAGATATTCTGATGTTTAGGTTTTGCAACACGTTCTTCTTGTTGCCCTGGTTGTCATTGCTAACATATGATTATCGTATTTAATGTGTATCACTTTTTGTTTTTGCACTATTTAAGTGATTACTATCTTTTTTTTCTTTTTTGTACATGTAACAGGTGGACCATTTGTTCAAACACCGAATCAATAGCAGCAGTGTAGAGCATGCGTCTAATTATCTCAAGCAATTTCCTTCTCCTATTATTTCTATTATTGCAAAGTTCATCTCCTTTGTATCTGGCGGCTTTGCTGCAATTTTGATAATCATTGCATTTCTGGAGGAGTCACTGCTAGAGGGCCATGTACTAAATTCTTACATCTTTTACTTTGATGGTGTAATAGACCTTATGTTAAAATTTTGATAATCATAGCTGTTATTATTTATTTATTTGTTCATTTTTGTCTCTCTTTTAAACATGCAGATATTTGGTCGCAACTTGATTTGGTATGCTGCTGTTTTTGGAGCTATTACAGCTATAAGCCGGTCTGCTGTTACAGATGAGCTTCTAGTCCATGATCCTGAGGGAGAAATGTCTATGGTGGTCCAACATACACATTATATGCCAAGGAGATGGCGTAGCAAAGAAAATACTGAGAAGGTCCGCATGGAGTTTGAAACCCTATTCAAGGTAGTCATGCTTATCTCTTTCTTATACTTCTTCCTCAACCAACCCCCCCACCCCCCCACCAAAAAAAAAAAAAAAAATCCCCCAGCGGTGGTAAATAATAATTTATTAGATGAAGAAGAAGGCAATACATTTAAGCAATATGTATAGAATTCCTCAAAAGAATTACATTCTAAAGGATAATTGATATAATGTTAAGAAGTTGTCCAGCATAATCATCACAAAAAAGGATAGTGTTGTCCTCAAACAATATGTGTGATATCATCATTTTACCTTTGGTTCCGTCACCAACCTAAATTCCTGCTAGGAGCTTGCCCTCAACAGTCAACAGCTCTTCTAAAAAACTTAAAGTAATCACCCCCCCCCCCCCCCCCCCCCCCCCCCCTTCCCCCCCCCAAAAAAAGAACATAGGTGATGATAGATCCCGTGGCCTCTGCCATTAAAACTTTTGAAATAATTAAAACAGATGGAGTGACTTTCACTGATATGGGAAGTCTAACTTAGAGTCTTAGATGTGCAAGAAAACCCATTTCTTCCATCTCTCCAAAAGAGGGGGGTTTTCACTCTTCACAGGAGGCGGTAAAGATACCTCGTTAAAGGCAGAGGAGTATCAGCGAAAACATTCTTCTGGCTCACGAACTGGTCCGTAACTTTCACAGAGAGACAAAGGAGCTCCTAAGTTTTGTGCCAAGTTAGATATTTGCAAGGCGTACGACTCCATTCCTTGGGATGCTAGGGCGAATCAGCTACCACGTCCTGGCAAAAAGTCTTACCAAATCTGAATCTATCAACCTACCAAATAAATGTGGCAATACCAGTTTACCTGATCATATTTCTTCTCTGTCAAGCTTGCAAATGCCACCACTATAATCTGCCATCTAGACTCTCATTAATGATAAATACCAAATCTAGAATCGATCAAAAGTCCTCCACAATCAAGCTAATTGGTCAAAAGCCCTTTATATTCTGATCCCTAAGCATTTCTTCGTTCCAAATCTTCAAATCCTCTTTGAGGGGCTTTCAACTTCTTGGCCGACACAAAGCTTGGCTGTCCTTGAACTTCATAGTTATTCCATCATTTTTGAACATTTTCCATGAAACCCTCCTTGGGCCACATATTTTTGAACCTAAATTTGCTCTTACCCCTTTTCAGTCCTCCACAATCAAAGGAGGATCAGGGAATGATTAGAAACAGGTGTAGGAAGAAGTTGTACATCATCTGAAAATTGTTCTTCCCATCCAACAGAAGCTAAGAATCTGTTTACGTGAGACATGAAGGCTGATCTTGGTTATTTGACCAAGTATATGAGTCACCTTCAAGTGAAAAATCTGAAAATTCTACCATAGCTACTTTAAATTTGTCACAGCAAATCTCTCACCAAGAAACTGCATCACTTTAAAGTCCCTTGTTCGGCACCACTGCACCCTCCATCTATCTTTACCTTTTTTGCATTTCTTCCCACAAACCAGTTCTCACTTAATCATTATTTGGGCAATGCACCCCACCTAATACCCAAACTAAATAATTGTCAACATTTTGAACAAGCAAAGCACTGAAAAATTCCCTATCAGAACTTTATCTTCTCCACAACCTTTTGATCCCACATTAAAGGAGTGCTGCCTGCAGTCACATTGGCTTCACAATTTACCCAATCCATATAAGGACCCCTCCACAAACTTCTAACCATATTCTTGGAAATTTCTCACTATTGGTTTCTTGAAGACAAACCACATCCTCCTTCCATTCCTTAACATATTTTTCACCACTAATCTTTGTTCTGTATTATTTACCCCTTTTAACATTTTGTAGAATCATCTTCAGCTTCATTTTGGACAAAGCAACAAACCAGAAATCTTTTTATTTTCCCCTCTGCCGCTGCCCTGCATAATCTGAGCAATATAGGAAAATTATTGGATACTCCGGGAGTATACTCCCTCCCTCTCACATAGGGGTGAGTCCCATGGAAATTTCTCACTATTGGTTTCTTGAAGACAAACCACGTCCTCCTTCCATTCCTTAACATATTTTTCACCACTAATCTTTGTTCTGTATTATGTACCCCTTTAACATTTTGTAGAATCATCTTCAGCTTCATTTTGGACAAAGCAACAAACCAGAAATCTTTTTATTTTCCCCTCTGCCGCTGCCCTGCATAATCTGAGCATTATAGGAAAATTATTGGATACTCTGGGAGTATACTCCCTCCCTCTCACATAGGGGTGAGTCCCATGGAAATTTCTCACTATTGGTTTCTTGAAGACAAACCACGTCCTCCTTCCATTCCTTAACATATTTTTCACCACTAATCTTTGTTCTGTATTATGTACCCCTTTAACATTTTGTAGAATCATCTTCAGCTTCATTTTGGACAAAGCAACAAACCAGAAATCTTTTTATTTTCCTCTCTACCACTGCCCTGCTCCATCTGAGCATTATAGGAAAATTAGTGGGTAGTCCAGGAGTATACTCCCTCCCTCTCACATAGGGGTGAGTTTCGTGCTAGGTGGGACTCACCTCTATGTGAGAGGGAGGGAGTATACTCCCGGACTACCCAATAACAACCAAGCATCATAACTAACAGAAGAGACTAAGTTCTGCAACTCCTTATTTCCTTTTACAGAACCAGGGGCCCTCTGGTTGGAGCCATCATTGCCTTTCTCAGAAATTATGATTCCTGGATGGATTGAGAAAAGAAAAAAGAAAAAAGAAAAAAGAAAAAGAAGAATAAGATTTTATGAGCTTCAAGTTGGCAAACCAAAGATAATATTCATTGTTTATTAGAAAAAAGGATTTTTAACTATTTCTGTACTCATGAAACTCCCTCCCTCTCTCTGATGCAGTACACTATAATTATGCTACTTGAGGAGATGGCCTCAATTTTCCTCACTCCATATCTACTAATGTTTGTGGTCCCAAAGGTTGTCTCAGTTCCTTATATCATTTTACTTCTGCACCATAAATGTTAGTTTTTGAACTGACTTGTTCTGCATATATATGTTGCAGCGTGTGGATGACATATTGCAGTTCATTGCAGATTTTACAGTGAATGTTGAAGGTGTTGGTCATGTCTGCAGGTTGTTCCTCTGTTTTGATTTGGCATTTTGGCACTAACGATCTTGAGGCTTTATTTATCTTTTATTTTTTTGGTTCTCAACATTGACAAGATACGCTTTTCTTTCTCTTTCCTGATCTTTTGACAGTTTCAGCGTCTTTGACTTTCAAAAGCATGGCAATAGCAATTATGGTTCACCATACAATGCACCTCGCACTGAGAGGAGTTCCCAAGGGAAGATGGAGAAATCATTTTTGAGGTATGATCGTATACGTATCTATGTTTCTCTGTTGGATTGATAAAAAAGCCAAGAATATTCTCTGTGCAGTTGTCACTGTCTTTTAACTCTCTCTCTTTCTCCGTTCCCTTTTAAATATAAATTTGACAAATGAGATTAAACCTCAACAACGCTGCAAGCCCCAGTACTGCTGTAACTATGATTCCTTCTTTCATCTCTATCTCCATTTCCTTTTCTTCCTCGGTTTTGAACTAGAGAATCCAAAATTTCATGTCTATGATTAATTGGGTTTTATGATTTATTTTTTGGTAAGTAAAAAAAAAAGAAAAAAAAGAATCAGAAACCCAATTAATCATAGCATGAAGGAAGATGATGAGTGGGGGAATGGTTATGATAGTAAGCTAGACGTTGGAATATAGCAGCAGTCACTTCCATGTGTAATTTATGAAGTTGTGGTTATCATGGTGCATTGTTGAGTGACAATGCAGTTTTCAAGTTATGTTTTCAAGTTATTATTTCCTACTCCTGCTCATTTTTCACTCTTCCTGTCCTGGTTGCAGCTTTCAGAGTAGCTACCCTTCGTGGGAACCAAATGCCCTGGGAAACCAGTTCCTGTCAAATCTTAGAACTTTCAGGGAGCAAAGGCTGCAAGGACAGGGAAATAGACAGGCATATTCTCCTTCAAGAATGTGGCGAGGGAGCCCCATTTTTAGAGGCCATGGAGACAGACCCAACTTTCCACATAATAGTCCCGGAAATGGCTATAGGTTGAGTCCGCTGTGGCTAATTGATGCAGATCAAAAGAATCATCCGTATCTTCTTGATTGGTATTATACCTCACAACCTAACCACGTGACTGGTAGCTCCAGAGATGGTCCACTAGAACCTTTTGAAGCTACTGAGCAACATCCTGGAGATTATTGGATGCCATCCAACTTGACTCCAAATGAACCGAGGTACGCAGAATACTGGGGTGACCAGTTTGGGGATCGAACTCAATCTCATCTGAGGGCTTCTACATCATCTCCTTTCTTCCGGGATAGTGTACTACGGCATCATGATTCTAGCAATTTGGTAAACCCTACAAGGAGCCATTGGTGGGATAGAAGTGGTCCACATGGAACACAGCCCCAAACAAGTTTTCTGGAGCCTCCAGATTTCAATCAGCACACTCCAGCTAATTATTATGATAATTTGTCAGAAAGAAGCTCAAACGATCATGAGAACTTGCACTGGAGGGATGATAACAAATTATCCCGAACCACTTATATGGATGACTTAGAGGCAGGAGAATTCAATCTTCATTTTGATGATATATATAGTAGACCTCCGGAAACTCCAAGAATAAATCCAGACACAAGCATAGGGTGATCTGTTTGTTCCCTCCTAAGGTTCTAATAATTGGAATGCACATGGGTTTCCATTACACTGATGGTGATATCTCTTTTGGTTGTGTAAAGGAAACTATGTATTCTTTGTTGTATATAAATTCATTATGGGGTTAGTTTCTGAATAGGCCTCAAGGTTGATCTGGAAGGTTAACTAGTTCCAAAGTGTCACCAGAATCCTTCCAAAATTGTAAAAAACTATAAACAAATTATTCTAATAGACTACATTGGGTTATATTTTAACCCGTATATGAATTTAATAGTGTGGTTCCTGGGCATTTTGAGCACCTATTGATGTCTGTCCTTGTGCACGAGAAAATGGGTGTTTTACCTGATTGTAATTTGTGAGGGCAGTATTAAGTTTGAGGATAGCTTTGCTTTCAGAAATTATTTGGTATTCTATAATTATAGACGTAGAGTTCCTAGGAGTCGAACTATGGTAGGAAAATCCTAAGAATGAATTTAAGAGTGAGAATACCAGGGGCAATTAGCTTATTATGGTATTTATAGAAAATGCTTAGTGTGTCTCTATATATATATAATCCTTCTGTTTTTCCTTCTTTGTTGAAACATATTGGCGTTCTATGGCAGTTTTCAAATGGTGAGTTCAATTTCACATTGTCAAGGTTGATTTGGTAGGCTGAATTACTCTCTTTGTTCCGTGTTTGAAGTCTGTGAGTTTATTTGAATTTTGAACCAATATATACTTTGTTCTTTTACTTTTATAGCTTTCATAGATCTTTCTTGCGAGTTGTTACTTCTGTTACAACAGTGAGCTATTCATTCACGACCCTTCTTTAGAAAAGTAAAGGACAATCTTGATTGAAAAGGTTATTAGCAAAGAAAGAGATGGGGGAGACTTTGATTTTGTTACAATCAATCCCTATAGCTAAAGTGTTGGAAATAGATGGCAATGTTTTGGTTTGATGGATTATAACTTTACAAGAGGTGGGCATGATGGTGGTTGATCCCATTTCTGATTTTCTAGATTTTTATGGTGATATGGTTTTGATTGTGAGCTTATAAACAGGGTTTTGACAAATACAGTAAAGATGAGTGTGTTATGAGTTTAGTTTAGATACTTGGTGATAATCGGCTATGGTGATGGTGGTGATGGAGAATGAGGCGAAGATTATGGTTAACACAAGGTGGAACCCTTGGGTGAAACCTTGGTCTAGTTTTTTTTTTTTTTGATGAGAAATACGTGAATTTTATTCAAAAGAAGATAATAACATAGCATACTACAAGTGATTCAATGAAAGGTGGACATTCCTCCATCTCTGTTACAAAAAAATCAATATCTTTAGCATAGACTGCCAAAATATGTGCTGGTTTGTTGGCTTGTCTACTCACATGTGAGCACTCAAAAGAACAAAAATCTTGGAGTCGAAAGCGTGTCCCAGTGACGATGTGGGCGATAGAAGTCTGGGCATCCGTGGGGGTGGCAAGAGCATGTGAGACAGGCTTGAGTTAGTTTCAAAGATGACATCTTTGACCCCTACGTCCCATGCAAAGATAGATGCTTCATCCAGAGCCTTGGCTTCGGCATCCTTGAACTGTGTGGGCCGAAGATGGGCTTCTTGATACTCCATGAGCAGGAACCGAGCTTTTGCCATTATTTCGTGAGAAGTTTGGCAAGTGGCACCCATTCCTGTTTTGTTTCTGTTAAACCAGATACCCCATGCAGTCATAACAGTGAGTTCTGGTAGCTCAATCCCCATGTGTTGCGTGAAGATCAAGTGCCAAAGAAGATCCATGAAGTCCCTGTAGTAGACGCCGTGTCCATCGAAAGGTATATCCGAGGCCTTCCAAGTGTCTTGTGCTACGGTGCAATCCCAGAAAAGGTGACTAGTGGTCTCTGGGGCTAGACCAGGTAGGGCTATATATCCAGGACATGTCGGTGGCAGAGGTTGGCTCTTGTAGGGAGGATATTCTGGCAAGCACGCCAGGTAAAAATCTTGATTTTGTTTGGGACATGAAGGTTCCAGATCCTTCTTCAGAAGCTATTCTGGTTTGTCCCATGAGAAGTCTCCGTAGTAGGCAAGCTTTGGGTCCTAGATAGTGCCACCTTGTACGCGCTATTGACTATTGATAATGTCTTAAAATGTATACTTGTTATATATTTATGTGAGCGTTATCTCCTTATTAATATGCTTAATTTTTATAATTAAGTTATGATTTGCATTGGTCCCTATTATTTATCTTTACATAATTTCTTGAATAAGATATCATTCATTACGTGTAATTTTCAACTTTCAGGAAATCGTATGAAAAAGATGAGTTTACAAGAGTCTATAAGAGAATGGAGGCCAAACTAGAATTAAAGAGGAGCTAAAAGACCATGCTTAAATGTCTAAAGAGGTGTAGCCGGAGTGCTTGGGTCGTCTACCATATTTGGAAGCTTCAAATAGGAAAGGGATAATTACACATAACCCACCTGTAGTTTGGGCGAAAATCACTTTGCCTACCCGTGGTTTGAAAAGTATCACTTAACTCACCTGTGGTGTGTTTCTGTCACTCTCCGTAACTCACCTCGGTCTCTGCCGTTACAAAAACACCTTTTAACCCCAAAACAGAACATAACGCGAATCAAAACCCCCAAAACTCAAACACTTTTCAAGAGAGAGACCCGGGGTGCGATCAGCTTGTTCTTCGTGGTTTGGAGCGTGTGGAGAGGGAGAAAACACTTGTTTTGCATCATCGAACCTAGGCAAGGTATGTGTGACTGCTGTTCATCTGCATTTGGGTTTGTTCCTGATTTAGGGTTTCAGATTTTGTTCAAGTGTGAACTTATTGTGTGAAAGTCTAAATTTGTACTTCCCAGGAATCGTGTTATGTTGAGATGTCTTCATCAAGTGGTAATTTCTCGGGTTCATGTGGACATATGTGCAATGAGCAGACTTGTGTTTTGAGAACAAGTTTGAATTTGCACAATTTTGGGAGGAGGTTCTTGGGTTGTAGCCGTTATAAGGTTGGTCTTAAGTGTCCTTTCTTTGTTTGGATTGATAACCCAACCTGTCCTCGTGGGAATGAAACTGCACCTTTGGCTCTAGAGAAGATGTCTAGGCTTCAGACTGCTTTCCAACTTGCAAATGAGAGGGAAAGGACAGCTCTGGAAACGGCAGAAGAAGCTAGGCAAATGGCAGAAAAGGCTCTTGAAGAGGAAGCCAAAGCCAAGGAGAGGGAGAGAAAGACTCGAATTGTCTGTGCAAAAGCTAAGGAAAAAGCCATTCTTGCTGAAGAGAAGCAAAGAATGTGGAAGTCTGCATGCATTTTGTCATGGATCTTTTTTGTTATTGTTATGTTGTTGTGTTTTGGCTCAATTGAGTTCTTTGGAGTGAAGAGACCTAGATTGTTGCCCCTGAAGTAGTTAATTGGTTAGTAGAAATAGTTATGGCAATGGTGTTAATGAATTTGCATTGTAATAGCACTAGCCTACTGATGTAATGTTTTGATGTGTCAATGAATGAAGAATTGGTCAATTATTGAGTATTTTGTGCATATCATAACAACCATTCAATGGAAGAAGTAATGGTCAATTATCAATTTGGCTGTGCATACCATAACAACCATTCCACAATAAAAACTTCTATACACTATATTAGAAAAATATACTTGGACACAATTTGTAGTAGTAATAAATAAACTTCCATATAATTTGGCTGTGCATACCATAACAACCATTCCACAATAAAAATTTCCATACACTCTATTAGAAAAATATACTTGGACACAATTTGTAGTAGTAATAAATAAACTTTCATATAATCTAGTTTGGACAAATATTGTTCCATACAAACTGTAATATCACAACTTCCATATAACAACCTGGAGTGTATTGTACCTTAATTACAAAAAAGCACATTCCAAGGCCAGCAGTGATTGTTTTTTACACTAAATAATAATTACAAAAAAGCACATTCCAAGGCTAGCAGTGATTGTTTTTTATACTAATTGATAATTACAAAAGGCCAACAGTGGTCTTCACAAAAAAAAAAAAAAAAAACAAAAGGCCCACATGTTCCCACTAGCTTTACTTCCAATGCTGGCATGCGTACCCACTAGCTTCATTCATTTCTTGCCTTTACTCTTTCCTCTTTCCACCCACTGGATTCATTTTTGGTGGCCTTTGTGCAGCAAGCTGTCCTCTAGTCCTTATACCACCAGTGCTCCCATTTGCATGTGAAGGCTACAAAATAAAAAATAGATCCACTTGTTAAAAAATATCCTAAGCTACACAACCATCCAGGACTAAGTTACCAGTGAAGAACTTGGTAAGGTATCCCAGGTCTCCCTAGGTGTGTGAAACTCTGGTTGTGAGGAAGAGAACCATCCTGCTCTCTTGTGAGATGGCCTAGGTTGATTTCCTTACTGTGAGGATGAAGGCTGAGTGGCAGACATCATGTTGTAGGTCTGGGTAGGCTGTTGGGATGGTGGCTGAGGTGCAGGCTGAGGTGCAGATCTAGGTGCAGGCACCCCTTCCCTTACCTGCAACAAAACCCAGTTTCAATACAGTGTTTATTGTAAGTTTAAAAACAAGTTTTTTTTTTTTTTTTTTTACCATTTAAATCCTAATTACTTACAGCTTTTTCTCTTTGAAGTCTCTGTCTCCTCTGCCATGGTGTCTCCCCAGTGATGCCAGCCTTGCACCCTCTTGAGTTATGCCCTTCCTTTTTACATTTCCCACATCTTACAGGTCTGTTCTGTCTACTTGCTTTGTAAGGGTTCCTAGGCTCATCAGAAGCCCTCTTTCTTTGCTTGGGTGGTCTGCCTGGTGGTTTGTATATGTGAGGTGCCAGGGGAGCAGGCTATCCAGTCTCAGCCCATTCTGACTGGCCAGGCATGGGAGGAAGTACCTCCTTGTATATCTCCATGTAAGTTTCTTTGAAGTAGCATGGGTGGGTATAGTCTTCTGGTGTCTCAATGTTTGTATAAATGGCTGTTATGACATGTTTGCAGGGAATGCCATTTAAATCCCAAGACCTACAGCTACATGTCTTCTTCACCAAATCAACTACATGCCTTTCATACTGACTGCCTACCTCATAAAGGAAACTACCAGCTAGGGTAGCACTAAATGCCTTACTTTCAACCTTCAATTTCTCCAACCTATCTTGTATGCTTGGACACAACTTTCCAGCATACTTCTGTATCCCTTCCCTTTTTGTGTAAAGCCTAGTCATAAGTCTAACCCTAATCCACTCCAACATTGCCAAGATAGGCTTGTCCCTAGACTTCAATATCATTGCATTAAAAGACTCACTCAAATTATTTACCAAACAATCTGTTAAGGCCCTAGGAGTGAAGTGTGACCTTGTCCACTGTGTAGGTGCAATGTTTGCAAGATACTCATATGCCTTTTCATCCAAATCCCTTATGTACTGCATGCATCTCTCAAACTCCCTTACTGTTGTGGCAGCAACACACCTCCACAATGCATCCTTCAGCTCCAATCCCTTGTGATCAACTTTGAAATTGTTGTAGATGTGTTTCACATAGTATCTATGCTCCACGGTAGGGAATAGTGTCTCTATTGCAGGTATAAGCCACTGTAAATAAGAAAACAAACAAACAAAACAAGTTAGTTCAGCAAACAAAGTCAACTATTCAAGTGTAACTGAACAAAACAAAACTTGCATACCTTTTGCCTATCAGAAATGAAGACCAACTGAAACTCCTCTGGCCTTCTTATATCATCAGCAAAAATTTCCAAAAACCATATCCAAGACTCCCTGGTTTCTTGTTCCACAACAGCCATGGCTACTGGAAAAATGTTGTCATTTGCATCCTTGACAGTGGCAGATAAGATTTGCCCACCAAATCTGTGCTTTATGTGACAACCATCTAAACCTATAAATGACATGCATCCACCTAAAAATCCTACCTTCTGAGCATTGAACCTAACATACATCCTCTTAAATTTTGGCTGGGAAGTCTCCTCAGCCATTTCTGTCTGCAGTATAACCCTACTCCCCTTGTCTACAGTGGTTATCATTTGTGCATAGTCTCTAAGGACACCATATTGCAGTTGCTCATCTCCATTTATCAAATCCTTTGCCTTTCTCTTTGACCTATACACTTGGTTTACACTTAGGTCAACAGATAAATTTTGCATCACATGGTTGTGTACACCACTCACCTCCCAATTTAGATTTTTGCTAAAATCCTCAATGAACCTCTTAGTAACATAAGCTGATGTTGCTTGGCTGTTTTTGAAAGACTTGGGACAAGTACAGTCATCAGTCAAGGTAATTTGAAATGTTAGCTCTCCACTTATTTGAGATGCATAACATCTCCACACACACCCATTCTTGCAGTGAACTGATATCTTGGTCTTCTCATTAAGCTTGAATTTGATGTCAATAGGTTTTTTGATTGCATACTTCCTCAAAGCAGCTCTGAACACCTTTGCATTAGGGAACTTCATCTCCTTCTTCAGTACAACATTTCTCATGTCACTCTTAGCATTAAACTCTACTTGCTCAGGTACCTACTCATCATTAGACCCATCCATGCTTACCAAGTCATCCTCAAGGGCAGGCTCAGCCCACTCAGGGTCTGTGTGGGGTGCATTGCTTGATTCTGGGGCTGTGTGGGGTGCATTGCTTGATACTGGGTTTGTATTGGGAGCAGAACCTTGTGGAGCTGAGTTTTGAGCAGCAAATACATCATCACCAAAGCCATCCCCCTCTAGGCCTTCATTTAGCCAATCGTTATCATCGTCATCATTATCTCCTTCAACATTTTGTTCTTCATCTCTTGCATCAATGTCAACATCCTCAACATCTTCTTCATCATCACTCTCATCATTATTCTCATCATCATTCTCATCATCTTCATCATCATCACTATCCAATTCTATTTCAACCTTTGCTGCATCACCACTTACATCACCACCTGCATGACCACCTACACCATCTGCCACTCCCCCTCCATCACCACCTACACCACCATTTGCCACTCCCCCTGCATCAGGATACTCAACTGCCAATGGCTCCACATCTATGTCAGTATAGATTATGATTTTTTCAGCATACCATGCCTTATGAAGGTTAGTCATGTTTACGACATCTGTATCTGTTTCTATGTCTCTTAAATCATGCTGTAGATCACCATCAGGAATTAAATACTTATATCTACTGTGTTCCTTAGGAGCACCAACTAGATGGCATAAAGTCCGAATTTCAAAGTAACTCAACTTGTCAGGATCAATCTCTGTCAGTAAACGTACAGACCCACCCACATATTGTTTGGTTGGCTCCTCCACAAAACATCCCCCAACATGAATTTCAAGGTCAAATGTGAAGTCAACCATCTGCAATTAAAATAAGTTCATTTGTTTACACACTGACATGCAGAAAGTGACAAGAAGCCAAAAGAGACAACAAGCCAACAAATTGACAACAACACACGGACAAAGGACCATATAAAGCACATGCAAAACCAGATTCCCAACAAATTCATAGGGACCACACTACCCACACTTCACAAACAAGTGCAATCATTGACAAATAAACTTGATTCTTTCAGGTATATGCATTATAGAAACAAACATAGCAAAATGCATATCCTAAGTGATTCTACACATAAATAGCAAAATGCACATTTAACATACAAAAAAAATTTTATTGTGCAGATGAATAGCAAAACCTAACTACGTGGGTGGGTCACCATAAAAAAATGACATCAAGAACCCAAATGCAGATGAAAAACAATCACACATACCTTGCCTAGGTTCGATGATGCAAAACAAGTGTTTTCTCCCTCTCCACATGCTCCAAACCACGAAGAACAAGCCTGATTGCACCTTGGGTCTCTCTCTCAAAAAGTGTTTGAGTTTTGGGGGTTTTGATTCGCATTATGTTATGTTTTGGGGTTAAAAGGTGTTTTTGTAACGGCAGAGACCGAGGTGGGTTACGGAGAGTAACGGAAACACACCTCAGGTGGGTTAAGTGATACTTTTAAAACCACGGGTAGGCAAAGTGATTTTCGCTCAAACCACAGGTGGGTTATGTGTAATTATCCTAATAGGAAAAGAAATCAAAGAAGTAGAATCTGAAAAGGAAAAATCAGATTTGAGTACTTATCAGTATTTTGGGCGTATCTCTCTCCTCAAAAATCCAATTGACACAAGACCAGATGGGTTGGAGTCATGAATTAAATATCTACAACTTTCCAGTTTTGAGTTTTTCGAAATTCTCAATTTTTGAAGGCCAAAATTAACTCACAATTTACTGCTGTAAACCTGGACGAAATTTAAAATATCAAAAGTTTTATTTTCTTTGAACACTTATACGTTAGGGTTTTGAATGGAGGCTGAACAGGACGAATTTTTGAGAGAAAACCTTGTATTTTCCTTTCTCTAATGGCAGCCTAAACTCTTTGTTAGGGTTAGGGGTTATGTTTCTTCTATATAGTATGAATATTCAATGTGATTCTTTCTAGGATTTTATCAACAACATATTTGATTGTTCAATTAGATTTCTTTTGATGTATTAGTCCTTTCATGCTTTCAATAAGTTCAATCATGTTTTTCTTATTGTTTAGATGAATTTCTAATAGTTTCAAATAGAAATCAGGTTTTAAAGTGAATGAGTTTTTTTGAAAATTTTTCTAACCGCATTATTAATCTAGGTTATTATGTGTTTTTGAATTGTCTCAGTTCAACTGAATCATAAGTATTTAATTGTATAAGAAAAATAAATTATGAAATATATAATTTCTTAGATCATAAAGAATTTCATATCGATATAAGGAAACATCTCGATGCCCTTGTATTTACATTATTGATTTAAATTAGTTTTTATTATTATTCTTGTTAACAATCACTTAGCAAAAGTACTTTTTTTCTTCACCCAAATTGTTATTTAATTATATTGTCTTTGAATTTACCTCGCTCCTTGTGATTTGACTTCGGTACTTCGAGAATTATATTGCTACGATCTCCTGCACTTGGGAGTGAGCAAGCAACTGTGAAGCTTCTTTTAGGTGTGTAGGCCCAAACTATATGATCTCTCGGTTTGTGGTGGCTTAGGGGGATGCCATGGATGGAATTGACATCAATTGGAAGGAAGAGTTTGTCAAGCAAAGTAACGTCCCATTCACCAGTTTTCGAGCTTATGAAGGTACTAACCTTTGTGTCTGCTGGTAGTAAAACAGGAGGTGACAACACACGGAAGGTTGAAAGCCTTGGGTTAGCAACTCTCTATTGCTAATACATAGATAGATTTCTAGGAAAGTCAATAATAACTTGTTGATAAGCTATTTTGGAAATAAAGCAACAACAGTTTAAACTCGTCTACAATAATAATGATAAATTCTAAGAGCGCAAAAATAAAGATTCGGAGAATAAAAGGAAAGGTTCATTCATTAACTTCAAAATATATTACAAGCTACAAAATCTCGGGAAGAAAAAACAAGAAAAGTAAAATCCTACAACTACTTTTTCTTTTGGGTGGGGATCCTCCTTGGTAGTGGCAGTCTTGGACCGGGCATCCCCATCTGTAGGCTTCTCGGCTACCTTAACCTAAGAGATCACGTCCCTAATAGTGAGGGTATCCTCGGACGGAACATCATTGGCTAGAGGAAGGCCCTTTTTACCCATATTTGCTCCAGTAGAGGTCCCAACGTCAATGGGAGGATCCTGAGCGCTGGGGACCTGCTCAAGAGAAGGTAAGGGCAAAGCAGCTGAGGAAGGGTCGATTGGGATCTACCTGATGTGTTCTGGGAAATATACTCTGTTCGCCCTTCTCAGCTCAGAGTCTACCAGGACCCCTGCACTGTTAAGGGCCTCGTTCTAGGTCACAGTGCAGTAGTCTTTACACACTTCAGCCACCTCTTCAGCCAACCTCTGCTCTGTCTGGAGCATCCCCGGCTCATAGGCGGCTATCTTTGCGGACTTAGCAACTTCCTTGACCGCCTGGGCCTTTGCCTTAGCCTTTTCCAGCTCGGCCTTCGGGCTCAGAACCGTAGCCTTTTCCGTGGCCAGATTCAGCTCCGTGGTGAAGAGAAGCTTGCGCTAGTCCTCAGCCTGAGTCTTGGCGGTCTTAAGCCTTACCACGGTGCTTAGACATTCGTGCTCGGAGGTTTTGAGCTTCTTGGCCAGCTGGGTCTTCTCCTCCTTGACAGACCCGAGTGCCTTCTCCACCTCGCGACGGAAATTAGACTCGGCCTTGAATTTATTATGGGTGTTTCTAACGCATTCTTCGGCCACAAAGACTTGTTGAGTGACCTGCATAAAACAACAAGAGGATTACACCTAAAGAATATATGTGAATGGAAAAGGGAAATGAATTGAAATGCAGACGAAACTATACTCACCATCGCGAGGTCTCTTTTTAGAGACATAAACAGGTCAGGCTGCCTCATCCACCTAAGGGCATCCATATCCTTTGGAAGGAGGAGGGGCTACTCTAAGGCTTGGGCCAAGTACATGGAGTGCCCCCTACTGGATTCCCTTATAGTGGAATCATAGGGAATAGGGGCCCCGTCCATCTCTATCATGGGAGCCCACATGCGCTGTTGACGGCGTATCTCAAGGTCGTCTCAGCTCTCCACAGACTTCGACCTCTTATCTTGAGGGTCTTTCGTTTTTTGTTGCTTCGTGCCCCTCTGTAGAGGCATCTCCCCCTCTTCCAACTCCTGAGGTGGTCTTTTCTTTTTCGGGTCAGGATTGACTCGCGGACCTTGATCAATAGGAGGAGAAGGAGGGGGAAGAGGAAGGTTGGTAGAGGTTTGGGTCTTAGGAGCTTCAGGTGGAGTTGCTCCCTTACCCTTGTTAGTGATCAAACCCCTTAAGCTCGGCCTCTTCTTAAGATCCATGACCTCTGCTTCCTCGAAGCTTGTTTCAACGAAAGCAGCGGTCTGTCCTGGCTAATGAGCTGTAGAAAGCCTATCGGACTTGGTCTCGAAGTCCAAAATCTTTACAGGCCTCTTGGGAGTTTTCTCCTCCTCAACAAAATGGAATTTGTCTATTTCCTTCTTAAGTGACAAGTGTAAGGAGGAGGCTATCCCTTCCGTTGCTGCTATAGCTGCGAGTGGAACTTGTTGGAGCAGTATTGCAAATTGCGGAGGATTTTGTTGAGCAGGTAATACCATGGGAGGTAGATCCCGCCTGGCAAGGAACCTCGATTTCGAAATGTCTATCCTAGCAAGGCGGGGGTTACCTGCTCTTAGCGCTTGGCCTGCGTCCTGGTAGATGCGCGACAAAGGCTTGTAACCTAGGATTAGGTGAGCGGCTCGCAGTTGATTATCCTCGCTCACGAATATCTTTGACCTCAGCAAAAAGTTAAGCCCGGAGACGTTTACAAAGCTAAGCTTCGGAGAAACGTGCTTTTTATTTGCAAAAACACCCGAGAAGGCAAACATTGTTAAACCAACAATGAACATTATCCGAGGAGGCAAACTATCAAAAATGAATAGAGAGAGCTCAGAAAACTAAGGTCTCAGTCGAGAGACCCAGTCTTAGGGTACCCAACCTGGTATTCCAGCCCTAACTAGGTAGTGAAGACCATCATGTCATCCCCCAAAAACAACTAGGTAATCGTCCTTTATGCCTTTGTTGGACTTTGGGAGGCAGGATATTAGCCTCACCTCATCGGACCGAGATTTGAGGTAATATCCTTCTGAAAGGGAGTGACACTCGTACAGATGGGCAACATCGTGCCATGTAAGACCAAGGTTCATTTGGTCGTTTAACGCATCTACACATCCTAAGACCCTAAACATATTGGCTGCACATTGATGTGGACATAACCTATGATTGAGCAGATAGCCCCTAGTTATTCTACCCATAGGAAGTGTCATTCCTCCCTCTATAAAGGCGATTATTGGAATAACAACTTCACCCTCTTTTCTATCTATAAGTACACTATCTGGGGGACAGTACTGTAGACCTACTCCTGGGGGGATATGGTACCTGGCCCTAAAGCTCTCCATGCTAGCCGGGGAATCTACCAAATACTTAAATCTACCCATTTGAACGAGCGGAAATGACGCAGAAAGAAGGCCGAGGAGGATGGCTGAGATTAAAAGGGAGAATATAAAAGAACAAGAACTTACGGGAATAAGTGTGTTTATCTCTGTTGTTTTTAAAAGACCTTCGAAGAGATCTAAAAAAAAAAAAAAAGGATTCAAAAGCTTTGCAGTTTAGAGAATTCTGTGAGTTAGAGTGCTGGAGATCACTAGAGAGCTTAAAGATTGGTAAAGTAAAGGGAAGATAAGCTCCCTCAAGGCTTTATATAGGGAGTGGAAATGAGTGAGAGTTATCCTGCTCAAATTTCCAAGAAGAGGCTCAACCGTTGGATCTAAGCTTCACCGTTGGATCTAGGGGACAACACACTGCTTGGAGCAATTAATGACACTTCGTGGGCTGCGAAGCGTCAGGTGTAATCATAATGCACAAAAAACAGAACTTTCACATGTGCGGTCAACAAATTCAAATGATATTAGCTCTTAGAAAATCAAAACCTCACTTTTCTCTTCGGACGGAAGAAAAATCAAAGTTTTGAGGACTATTGTAGGGGCAAGGGCCCAGGATCGTATATTGGGCCTTGGGCTTTATCCGAGGACACAAATGGGTCTGAGGAGAAGCAAATAATTATGAGATATTCCCGGACCAGGTCCCATCAGCATAGAGAAAATGAAGGGTCGTCCGAGGAGTACATCCTTCTCGGACTTAATGAATAGGGTTCAAAATATATAATCCAGCAATTAAAGTGACCTTCCAAGAAGCTTCAATGACGTAGATGTACTTCGCGGACACATTAGAAGGAAGAAAACCTAAAAATATCTAAGAGAAGGCTGTCACCACCACATTAAATGCACTGCAGCTACTTTTCTGGCCGCATTTATGTGGAGAAGACCTCTGAACAGTGTTATCTTGACTACCGCAACTCATAGAGAGCTAGAGAGGGTGTTTGATGGGACAATCACTCAAGTAGGGTTTCGGATGATCAACAAGTGGAGGGTGAAGATTATTTAAAGGAGGATATATAAGGTGAAGGACCCTTTCATGGGGAGGGATCAGAAAAGGTAGAGAGAAAAGAAACCTAAACCATTCTCATATTCGAGAGTGATCATTATATCCACATTTAACCTCCTCGGAAAAAAATTTATTGATATCAGCATCCTTGGTTCATGTTTGAACGCCATGCAATTCAACACTAGCCGTTGTCCAATTTATTAGAATCTAGTTTTTTGACCCATTCTTTACAAATTCATTGTATTGGGCCCCTTGGACCAAGACCCCATACACTTAAGACTTGGGTCTCAAATTATGACCTTACAAATTTTTTATGACCAACTTCAAAATTAAAGGACTATAATAAATTTTAAATAAAGTTAACAGACAAAAATCACAAATTTCAAACTTCAAAGAGTAAAATGATTTATGGGCAACGTTATCGGACTACAAATGTATTAAACCTGTCCAGATAAATAATAGTAATATTATCAATGGGAAAGGCTAAAGGAAGTCACATTTTGTCACCCTTGCTGATCCTGTAGAGGTCAAATATCACATGGGACGAGCACACCAAGAATTTGCTAGATATCCCAATTTAATTTATGAAGATTATAACTGCACAAGATCTCCATGTTAATAGACCGACACTACATATAAAATATTTCAGAAAGAAAACTTCACCAAATTTTCAAGCTCAGGCTGTGTCTAACATTAATGCCTTCAAGTCAAACCCTTGGCCATCTCTCTCCAAGTGATCTCCGTGTATGTCTATGGCTATTGGCTATGCATACCAAAAAATAGAAAGCACATGTGCATGTTCTATAGGATCCCCCCCATTCATTCAATGTGTTCTTTTTTTTTTTATTCAAATAAATCTTTGACTAAAGTTTACAGCCCCACAATTTTCTTCCACTTGGGGTCTCCCAATAAGCTCTTGTCTCTTTCCACAAGTCTCTCTCTGAATATATATTACTGTATCTGATTCACTTGTATGAGTATTTCTATTCAAGATCTTAGTAAAACCATTAGTCAAACCCCATGTATTCCTCTTCATTTTTTGTTCAAACATCTCCAATCTCTCATTCAAGCCATTTGCTAATGGCACCAAACCATAAGCGCTTCTACAAACTTGGATCTCAGGTTCTCACACACATAAAAAACCAGGCAAACCCAATTCATCAGCCAGCACAGCCTACTTCAGAGTCTGCTTTTCCTATATTAGCCATTGCTGTGCTATGCATCATGGCCACAGCTTTCTTACTAGTTAGCTACTTTCTTTTTGTGACCAAATGCTGTTCAAACTGGCAAGAAGTTAATCTGCTGAGATGGTTTTCTGTACTGCGAGTCCAAGAAAGTGAAGATCCCTTCATAGCCTTGTCTCCAACAATGTGGAATCATGGACTTGATGAATCGGTCATTCGTGAAATCCCAACATGTCAATTCCAAAGAGAAGACGAGGAGAAAAGAGTGTGTTGTGCAGTTTGTTTGAATGAGTTTCAAGAACAAGATATGCTTAGAGTTCTTCCCAAATGCAGCCATGCATTCCACTTGGATTGCATTGATATATGGCTTCAAAGCAATGCCAATTGTCCCCTTTGCAGATCAAGCATTTCAGGCAGAAGCCGGTGTCGGATTGATCAGATCATTGCACCAAGCTCTTCACCACAAGACTCTCAGCCCCTGTCCCATAGCCACATGAGTAGTGATGAAGACTTTTTGGTTATTGAATTGGGGGGAGAAGATGAAGTTACATTACCACAAAGGCAACAAGAAAGAAATGATTCACTTCAAGTTTCAGTGCAGCCTAGAAGTCATTCACCAAAGAAGTTGGAAAAGAAGCATGAAAACTTAAAACCAAGAAAGTTCCACCATGTTTCAATCATGGGAGATGAGTGCATTGATGTAAGAAAGAAAGATGATCAGTTTTCTATTCAACCCATCAGGAGATCTTTCTCAATGGATTCTGCAGCTGATCAACATCTTTATTTAACCGTTCAAGCAATCATTCAACAAAAAATGCATCACAACGAGGTTAGTACAAGTGAAGATTGTGATAGCAGAGGTCGAAGATCGTTCTTCCCATTTAGGCATGGCCGAGGATCTAGAAATGCAATTCTTCCTATTGAGTGTGAGCTGTAATAAGACCTAATTTTATTTACTTTTTCAATTTTCACATATTTATTTTGTTCATTTTTTGGTTTTAGGGTGGACATGTTGGAGATTTTAACAGGCAATTGAATAGTTACACAAATAGAAGAAACGAGTGTAGAGTGATTTTAGGCCGAAATCATACATAGTGAGAAAAGTTAGACACAAATGGATTGCTGAAATTTAGGCATGGGTTAGAGAATCATTGCTTAAACATCTAAGGGTTGATTAGATCGTCCATGTTCTACTTCCTTCATGAATGAGAATGATTGCTTTTATTCTCCTTTTATCAATAGTTGGACACACACGCAATGGAAGTCAGAGTAGACGGGACCTATATACAATGAGTAACCATAAATGAAATCATTAGAAAGGTTTCCTGGAAATGGTCTCCAATATCTTCCTTCTTGTTAGCAATTATATTAACGTTGGTAAGGTGCACAAGTTATAATATATGTCGAGTTTCAATTAATTATGGCATAACATTTCCTGTGTCTCAGATTTTTTTTTTTTTTTTTTTTTTCCTTGAAAAGAATGGAGGGGGAAAAAACAGAATGAGAAACAGTGTGTGCGTGCGCGTGTTAATCTCAATTTAACATTCTAAGGAAAAAAAAATAAAAAAAAGAGCTCATTCTCCAAATCCCTGCATGTTGCCTTTTTAAGAATTGGTCATCAAATATACTCAAGCTAATCTGCTGAGGTCATACCCAAAGCTTATCTTTGTGGAAAAAGATCCACTAGTATTTTCTTAATCCGTACGTATTAATAATTATGTTTCGTTTCGATACTAAAAAGAAAATAAGTTGTCAGCATATCTCAATTTTCAAAAACAGTGATTAATAATCAATTTTTCCTTCTATATTTCCCCAGGAAACAAATGAGAAGTGAAAGTAACAGAGCAGATGTATACTAGACAACATCATAACTAGAAACATCATTAAGATATTCCAAGTGATATCCAGAGTTTCATTATCATTACCAACGATGTTTCTTTACCTCTCAAAATAATCATAGCCAACAGATGGGTCACAATCACAACCAAAACCAGACTGAAGCACGCTTGGCATACAATCCATTGCTGTCCTACCCGACACACAAAACAGTGACAATGTGGCGCAGAGCAGTCATTAAGGAGTCTTATTTAAATTTAAATTTATGTAGTGCCAAGTAAGAATCCACTGGCACTATTTCAGAATTTCCTCCTATCGCCCGAAACCACTCATGCTCTGGGACTGGGTAAGACTAAGGTCAGACTATGAATTAACCCACAGGATACAACCCCCTTTCCCATTTAGTTCCCTCAAGTATTGGTTCCTTAGAGAGTCATCCCCTTCCCAGAAAATTTTCTTTTTTTTCGGGTAACCAAAAAAAATAAAATAAAAGGTGAGACTCCACTAGGAGAAGTACATTAGTCTGATTAGACTCCTGACATTAACAATGAACTTTCTCAAACGGTCTTTGCAATGCCACAAATAGCCCTATGATACTGCATGTAGTGAAAGAACCCTTAATATAGTTTTCAAACTTCAGTCACCAGTCAGATCCGTTTGCAGAGTCACAATATGTAATGCGAAAAGTTCATACAATGGCAGTAATAACACGAAGTAGTCTCTCTTATTATATAATTTTCAGTATCATTAAGATTGGATTCATTTTTGTAAACATCAAGGTTGGAATGAGCAGAGATGAAAAAAAAAATAGTATACTTTCAAATTTAGGTAACAAAAATCACTAAGTACGCTACATATAGGCACAACAACAGGTTTCAAAAATAGCAAAATTGTGTGGCTTAAATCACTAGCTACATACATACTTTTGAGTATATCAAAAAGCAACAACTGGCCCCTCAAAAATTAGGGGATAATGCTCAGTAAAAAAAAAAAAAAGGTAATACCGTGCAACAATGTGCTAGATTACGTAAAAGATCAGTTTAGGAAAGGAGTCTCTAATTTGTGCTGGATAGATTTTGACTAACAGGAATATCAGTTTCTGAGCTCCTAGAAGAGACAATAGTGTGAGGTAAGGGCAAGGCCTTTACAGGATGATTGTTCGGGGATGCACCTCGGGCTTTTTTCTTTAGTTGTTCAAGAAGTCGATGGGCTTCTTTGAATTCATCTTCTGCACTGGAGCCATGGCTTTCCCAAGCATCAATAACCTGCTGCTGGAATTCTATTGCAAAAGCATAGCTGCACGAAACAAGAGGTAAATTATCTTCATAATTTCAACCCTAATGTCATAGATAAAAAGGGGCGGGGGGGAATCTCTTAAAAGCTTCTTTTCATGGTTTTTTAATAATTTTTATTTTACTGGGGGGGTGGGGAGTTAGGTAAATTCAAGGATAAGGATATTGTGAATCTTTTTCATGTTATTTAACCGCTCCCATGATGAATACATGCATGCAGACATGACATTTGCTCTGAACATCTATGCATTTTTGTACTAATCTTCACTTAAATACACAATGAGCAAATGATAGGAATAACCCAAGATAAGGTGTCAAAAGAATATGGATTGCTTAACAAACCTAATTACATTGCAGATTAAATTTAGCAATAGAAATAGAAGAAATCAATGGATATAGAAATGAGCCATAGATTTTTTTCCTTTTTCTTTATTATTATTATTATTTTTTTGTGGGGGGGGGGGGGGGGTGGGTGGGATAAGAATAAGCCATGAAAGAAGAAAGTTAAGCAAAACAATCAAATTAAGAATGCTGGATAAAATCTGTTAATTCGAATGAAAGTTACTCACATATCACAAATCTCTGAGAGAAATACATTATCAGACCTTTCTAGCTTAAAAAATCCACTAAACTGAATATTAGTCATAGAGCGCAGGCCACATGTATGAGGAAGATATGCATAACATACTAACAATGCAGGCAATACAACTCCTATCCTTGTAGCATCAGGTTTTTCCCCACATTGTTTTTATTGGCAAGTTACATAGGCACCCTGTGAGTTTAGTGGATTTTTTAGCTGTCAAAGGAAGCACATTTCATTTAAGCTAGGGCTCATTGGCATAGCATCAGGTTGTTGTAACTAAAAAGCTTAAAGCCATGGTGTTCATGACATGCACATTTGAGGACATGGTGTAATTTAGCACAAATTGAAAAGTAGCAAGGGAAGAAAATTCAAGGATCTTTAATTTAATAAAAATTTAGAAAACTAATTAGAAAGAAATATTAATTGGGAGTAAATATTTTTCAAATTTTGAATCTGAGAATACTAAGCAAAACCTAAATTGATGGAAACAAAAGGTAACAATGACATAAAGGTTGGGGCTTCAAGCACTCTGTATTATTGGATGGCTGCATAAGTGGTCATTCTTTCTCTAAAATGCAGGACCTTGGTGAGTCTCAATTAATTATAATAACAAAAATGACGTACATTGCATTTGGGACCTACCTAGATACTAACATTCCTCCATGTGAACCATATATGGTTTCTCTTTTTTCTTCTTTTTTTGATAAGTAAACAATCAATGAAAAAAAAATAATTTTTGGTAATTTAACACAAAAGATAGCATTAAGGCTTACTCAAATGCATATTTTGGAAGGGAGAGGGGTAAAGAAATTAATTAATTAAAAACAATCTTTTCAAGACGTTTTTGTTTTGTTGTGGATTTTCTAACACTAAAATACCAATTGGCATTCAAGTGAAAGGCTTTTTAGTGTCCAGATTGGTCTTATGTGCATTTCCTTTGCTATTAGTTAATAGAGATCACTAAGGGTCCAAGTTACAACAAATTTAAAATTATAGGGTGGACACTTGATGAAACTAAATTTTGGGGTTTAATTTAAAACGGATGTGTGTGTGTGTGTATTCCTACAAAACTGCTCATTCTATATTGCACAGATGAAGTTTCCCTTTGATATCAGCCTCAAGGAAAGGAAGTTATAAGACTTCACAGAATCAAAAAAGTCATCCTATTATCTAATATATTCAGAAATGCAAGCGATTTCAATAACCAATTAATTAATATAAACACACAAATGAAACCAGACACCAGGAAAAGAATTCACCTTCCAGTGGCAGCATAAGCTTTTGAAAGGTTCTGACATGCCTCAATCGAATCTGCATGATGAGGACCAAGTGATACATCCATGATGTCCTTTGCAACGGCAAACATCTGTGCAGCTGACTGAGGTCTATCTAACTCCAAATATGCTGCCCCCAAATTGTTGTAGATATAACCCACGCCAAAATGCTTGGAACCAAAGCTTTCCTTCAACCTTTCCGCTGCACTCTCCAAGTAAGGAATAGCCTGTTGCACCTTGCCTGTCAGCAAAAGCAACCATCCTATTCTTGCAGAAACACTTCCTTCAGAGTGCTGTTCTTGTGGAAGCCTCTCAAGCATAGCCAATGTTCTCTTTAACAATGAAATTGCAGTTTCAAACTCATTCATAGTTTCATATTGCATCGATATCTCCGAGTATGCCTCAGCAACTTCCACTGGAGATGTCGTCTCTTTCTTGTCAAGAATTCCACAAGCAATCTCCAAACACCTTTTCGAGTCTGCAAACTTTTCCTGATGACACATCGCTTTTGCCATTGAGATAAACACCATTGCCCGAGTTTCACTACCCTTATCCATCTCCTGAACAACGCCCTTCAAAGACTCAATTGCAGAGTCATACTTCCCCAGTGCAATCTCCATATTAGCAGCATCAATCTTGGCACGGAGTAAATCAGAACTAAGACCCCAATTCTTCAAAACCTTTTGTGACAACTGATTCTGCTCCAAAGCCATCTTATGCTCCTCCAACCCAGTATAAATAATCCCAAGAAGCCTCCTATCATGTGCAACCTCCACCGAATTCTGTCCCAATTGCTTCTTATGTATCTCCAACGCCTTCATGCAATATGGCAAAGCCTCCTTAAAGTTCAAAACTGCAACGTATGCTTCTGCCAAATCCCGGTGTGATTTACCCAATTCCCTACTATCTTTCTCAAAAGTCGCCTCCTTAATCTCTAAACACTTCCTAAGATTCCCAAGAGCCTCCTCTCTCCTCCCCATTGCCGTCTTCACATTGGCCAACTCAAGCTGCACTGCATGAAGCACCGGCATAACATCCTCACCACTAAAACCCTCTTCCTCCAGCCTACCCAACAACCTATTAGCCCTATTAAGGTACCCCAAACTATCATTAAACCTTTTCAAGTTATAATTAGCAGAACCCATCAATTGCAAAGTCATGGCTACAAGTAAAGAAGGTTTATCATCTTTATCCAAAGCTTTCAAAGCTCTACTAGCGAAAGATAGAGTCTTTTCAGGGTCCTCACCTTCTTGGTCAAATTTGAGGCCAAGTTTCAAGGAAGCCAACCCAAGCTCTCCCTCATCAAAAGCTGACTCCATGTCCTTAAAAGCCTTGAGCATTTCCTCAGTGGTTTTTGCAGACTCAAAAGCCTCTTCAAGCTCAGCTTTTTGATTGACTTTTCTCTGCCTAGAGGACAATTGGGTTGGTCTCTCAACAAGAGTGTCCATATTTCGAAATGGGTTTTTTCTAAATTGGTTGGGTTTGAAGAATAAGACATGGGTTTTGGCGCAGGGCTTGAGATGGGTGTGTGAGACTAATGGTGAAGAAGAAGAAGAAGAAGAAGAAGGAGGAGGAGGAGAAGAGGGGTCAGAAATGTAATTTCTGGAAAGAAAAGGGGCAAAGGACTGTGGCTTATGACGAGAGATGTGTGAGAGATATGAGATTGGAGCTTTTCTCATGGTGTAGTTGGAAAAGTTTTTCTGGGATTTGCTTTGGGAGTGATCGTTTGGGATTTGCGTTGCTTAAGTTAAACCCTCGCAGAGGTTTTTTCCCGTGCAATAGGACAAATCCCAGCCTTCCATTTAATCCAATGGCTAATTATTTTGACACCTCACCTGTCTAGGTTGGCATTCCGTGTCTCACAATGTAGTAAGTAAATATGCGTTCGAAACGTATAAGCAAATTAGCATCTCGAGTTTTAGAAACTTGAGATCCAAATTAAAACTCGACTCTCAAAGACTCACAAAGTGAGTGTTTGGCTGGATGAGTTGGACAGAAAATGCCACGTAGATCTCGAGTTTTTAAGACTTGAGTTCTAAAAATCAAAACCAAGTCTCTTAGACTCGATTTTGGTACTTGAACCAACAATCTCCCGACGAAGAACAGACTTGAAGAAGAACCAACGATCTGACGATGAAGAACTGAGGAATGATTTGACGAGGAAGAACAGAGGAAGAACAAGAACCCATGGAAGAACACAATGCCTAGGGAACCCACAGAAGAACACGATAAAGAACACGACGGAGCTTCGCTGCCACTGCCTCCGTTGCTCCTGGGTTAGGGAGATCTGGGTTCGTGTAGGTGTTTCTAATTTGGGATTTCTGATTTATTGTTCAAATTTGTTGTTCCTTCTTGTTTCTTCTGATTTGTTGGTTATTCCTTCGTGTTTCTATTCTGGTGTTCTTTGTGTTTCTGTTTTGGTGTTCTAATATGTGGTGAAACCTTTTTATGGAACTCGAGTCTTTAAAACTCGAGTTCCACACAGGAAATTGAGTTTTAAAAACTCGAGTTCCATGTGGACTTTTTTCCGCTCACACAAACTCGAGTTTTAGACACTCGAAATGCTAGTTTCTAGCATTGTTTTGAAACGTGAAAACTAACTAAATTTTTTGATTTTAATGTTATTTGGAAAAAAAAATTCTAACATTTCAGCTTCCCAAAATTTGAATTTCATTGAAACTCTTTCTTTTCTCTCTCTCACTTCAACTAGGTTCTCTCTTAACCTCCACGCTCTCTGCCTCTCCGTCAACCTGTCGTCTCCACTTCTAGCATACCCAACTCAGACCCATTAGCAAAAATAGTAACTCACCATCTGAGATCTCGACCCCCGAACACTCGCACCAGTTCAGAGAGAGAGTAAGGAATGGGGTTTGGAGAGAATCGGGTGTAAAGAGACGTTAATGCTTTTCAAACCCAGATTAGAGAAATTAAGGGTTAGGGTTTGGAGAAAATCGGGAAAGAGAGAAGTTGATGCCTTTTCAGGTTTGATCTATGGAGGGAAATGAGATTGAGAGACAAAGAAAGAGAAAGAGATTGAGATTTTGGTCAAAGGAGAGAATAAGCCACCATCAAAGGTGGTGGTTGTGATGAGCTAGCCTTGTCGATTTGGTTCAGAGGGAGATCACCACTCGGAAGGTTTTCTTTTATCTCTATTTTTTTAATAAACTCTGTTTGGTTGCTAGGAAAGGAAGGAATGTAAATAATGGTGTCACAATTTTGTTGATTGATTTATTGGTGCTGAATTTAATTCTATTTTCTCTTATTTTTTATGGTTTTGGTTTTTAGCTTAGGAATTGAAATCAAGTCTTATATTGCCTGCATTTTTGTCAATTGTTTAAAAATGCTTAAATCAATTTAATTTGTATTCAATGGGCTTATTATTAGGTTCGTAATGATGAAAGTTTGAACCTTCATGAGCTATTTGACCAAAACATGAATGTTCAATACATTGAAAAGCTTTCACAGAAAAATTTTGCCAGCATATATTTCCATTAGGAGGTAATTACATAATATTGACTTTAAAGACTTCTTGCAGATGTGTTGTTAAAAAGGCATGCTTTTATTGTGTTGAATGATTCATATCGAGTGTCACTTCTTAGATATAGAAGAAATGGATAATTACAGCAAACCCACCTGGGGTTTGGCCCGTTTTCATTTTGCCTACTTGTGGTTTAAAACTTTACACTTTGCTCAACTGAACTTCAATCTGTTACCCATCCGTTACCCACCTCTGTTAAAACCAGGGGTAAAAATGTATTTTATCTTCACTGTTATGTCTCTCTCCTCTAAAAACAAAAAATAACATAAAAAACTCAAACAAACAAGATCAAAGAAGGGGGGTTTTGTACCCATTTCAGATTTTTATATCCCAACCTTTCAATCAAACCCCTTTATCAAACCAAAACTTAATCCAACGCAAGAAAACCCTCTAGAAAATTCACCCAAACCCACCATTAACAAACCCCCAAAACCAAACCCAACATAAAACCCAATCTCATTCACAGATTGAAAGTAGTAGGAGAGAATCAAAGGGTTTCAAATGAGTTCCAGCAAAGGCTAGAGAAAGGTGGATTAGCCATGGATTTCTTCGCCCAAACCCCAGACCCATATATCTCGAGCCTTCTCGCCGTTGCTCGCAACTGCCATCACACGATGGTCCAATTGGCCGTTGGTGTTTGGTCGTTGCTATTTGGCCGTTGGTGTTGGGTCGCTACTACTGTTTGAGCCTTCTCTGTTTGAGTCGTTGCTCGCTTCTGCTAGCATGTGGTGCACAAAACAAAACAAGGACTGAACGGCCTGAGAGATCTAATTGGCTGCCATGGCTTTGGCTGTACCTTGTCTGCTGCTCCCACTGCTTGTTTGAAGAGTGAAGAGTGTTCATACCTCTATTTTTATTATTTTGGTTTGGCCATTGAGGTTTTTTTTTTTTTTTTTTTTTTTTTTTTTTTTTTTTTTTGATGGGGGCCATTGAGGTGTTTGGCAAAAAAAATAGAAATTTAGAATTTACTTCACAACAGAAAAATAAATTTAGTATTTTTTTTTTTTTTTTTGCTTTCAATTAGTGCAATGCTAACTTCAAAGAATATCTTTATTATTTATAATTTTATTGCATGATTTTGTTTTTTTCCAATGCTAAATATTTTACAAGAAAGATTAATGTTAATTGTTAAAGAAATAGATCATTACACAGAACCATACCCTTGAACTCAACTTTGGAAACATGTGTTGTTGTCTTTGTGCTTGTATAGAGACACAAAACCCTCCAAGCTCTTTCAAAAAAATTCAAACCCTAACTTTTTGATTCGTGTTATGTTATGTTTTGTTTGTAAAAGTTGTTTTCTAACGGAAAAGCCAAAGGTGGGTAACGAATGGGTAACGGATTGAAGTTCAGGTGGGCAAAGTATAAAGTTTTAAACCAGGGGTAAGCAAAGTGAAAACGGACCAAACCCTAGGTGGGTTTACTGTAATTATCCCTAGAAGAAACTAAATGGGTAGCACAGATGAGCAAATTCTTAATTATACAAAATTTAACTTTTCAGATTTTTAATTGTCCTGGCATCCTCAGAAACTGCTACAGATGCAGATCATTAGCCATGAAGTTTGTTATACATAATTCCTTTAATGAAAGGGTGTGATGGATCATGGAGCACACAGACCTTTTATTCTAGTTACCTTGGTTGTCAATGGCTATCAACAACCATTATTCTTCTCTGAAATTTAGCTGTGTATAACTATTATATTTATATATCTATGTTTAACAGCGATTATATTTTTTCTGAAATCTGGTTAAAAATGCATGGTACTAATTTTAATGCCACTTTGTCAACATTGGTTACATTGATTCTTTTTCTTGTGAGATCTTTTGTTGCTAAATTTGTTCTGTATTTTGTGGGATAAAAGAAAAATAGACTAAACAATGATATTATTTTTGTACCTAGCTATAAATTCTGTAGCTCTCCCATATTTCTTGTTATGGTTACATAACTATAAGTTCTGCTGTTTTATTGGTGTCCAACATAAGCTAATAGTTTGTTAACTTGGGTTCTCTTCTTATTATCTCTGTTATTGTTGATTGGCTTACTCAAAGAACTTGGGCATACTGAGCAAATGATTTACAAATTTTGACAAAAGCAATTTAGCTTTTGAAGCTTTTGTACATTCACATTAAATTTTGAGTTTTATAAGTTTTTCTTGGGGAAACATTGGCATCTTGAACTGAAGCAAAACATTGAATAAATTTGCTAGTGATATTCAATAGAAAAATAATGCATTGTGAGAACTCACAATAACATGCAACTTTATTTTAAGGAACCTTGCAGAATCTTTGCGATGGATTTCTCTAGTTGGTTATAATGTCTATACCTAGTGTTAAGTCATATTTTTTCTTTTTTTGTTTCCTGTCCTTGTTACTCTAGTTCTTTATCTAGTTGAATTTATTTTTGTTAAAGATATCTTGCTTCTAAAATTTTAAATTGTCGTCTATATTAGTCTACCTTTTTGTTTAAAAAATCCTTCGTGTCTTTGTTGACAAGTATCGTAGAAATTCTTTATTCCTTGCTTAATAACTTTGTTTTGTTTAATCTTGTTTTCTTTCACAATTTTTTTGCAGATGTTTCAAGCCAATACCAGATAAGTAGTACCGATTTTGTGGCACTCCACTTTACAATGAAATATTAGAGAGGCTAAAGAGTGCCTTCATGAGTCTTTTGGAACAAGGTTTTTTTGGGATCCAATTGAGCAGTCAACTTTCTTTTTCTGAATTGGTAGTGATGGCAATGGAAGGGCTGCCACAGTTGCGCCGCTTGAGATCATCACAGCACTTGATCTTGAAACATACACTTTATCTCTACCTTTTTTTGCTAGAATCTTGAAACATACACCTTTTCCCTACAATTTTTGCTAGAATTATGTAATTTGGTGCTAGAATCTTGAAACATACACTTGTATCGAAGTCTATATTTCAATAGAACCCTTGTTGTTGTGGTTTTGTAATCAAAGTGTATATTTCAATAGAATTTGTACATTTTTAGATTAAATTATTTTGTTTTTTATGTGTTCAGTTTTAAGATTGCAAGATTGCATTTGTCACTAAAATTGGTTTGTTGTCTTACCAATTTTGATGAGGGAAAAAAAATACAAATTAAAGATGATAAAGTCTCTTACCATCTTTTTTTATGAAATCAAAACTACCATAGTTGGCTTGCTAACATTTCAGAAGATAAACCACAAGCATCATTATAGATATGAAAATATTTAGAAAAGAATAATTACATTTTATTCCATTCTCTGGGTTAGTACAGTATATAAAGGTTTTTTAATAAATGAATGAGAACACTCATGCGACAAAATTGGACAATACAACAATACAATACATACTCTGCAAAGTCTTTCGCCTTATTACCTAATTTAAACTAGAAAGGAGGTAGCATATGTTAAATTTGAAACTTCACTAAAATTGAACGATAGCTCCCTTTATAATGAGAAATTATACAGTCCTCAAGTTGGACCACGTCATTTGTCCACCATTCCTTTAAAAGACTCCCATCTATTTAAAATTGCTGAGTCGATATTCAATTTTTATTTAAAACTCCACAATTTTAAACAAGTCGTAATCTTTTACTGGAATGGTGGACCATATCACTTGTCCACCATAAGGACCTTATAATTTCCCCTTTATAACCTTCAAACAATAAGATCACCACAATGAAGAAAGGTAAAGAAAGGTTTTCAACATGACTTAGGATACTTGTCACTCTCATTAACTAACACCTTGCCTTGTATGCAGCATTTCTTGTAACTATGTTTACAAGAAATCCTTACTCTAAAAATATTAATTTCTTGCATTCAAAAAATAAACAAGATTTGGTACATGACATTGCATTTTAAAAATGAACAAGATTTGGTACATGTCATTGCATTTAAATATATTAATCACTTGTATATATAATTAATGTTTAACTAGAGGTTACTCAAACATGCACTTGTACAATCTAACATGTTTAACATGTTTGAGTAGCTTCTTTAGTTACATAAAATTATCCAAAAAAATTGCTACATGTGCAATCAGTCATTTCCAAGGCAAAGTTGTCCAAAAATATTGTCCATTGTGCAATATATCAAACAAACTGTCCAAAAAATGTTGTCCATCATACTACAAAATCAATATTAGCTTGAAAAAATGTCAAAAAAATCAAGTTACATTTTTAACTTAAACAAACATGAGAAAATTTTACTACAATTGAACTTACCATTTATTACTTTTTTACATACCAAAAAAGTGTTGCATTTGTAGGCAAGCATTTGTATTTTCAACACATGGAGTTAGTGCATAATTGAACCTAACTTCATTTCCCTGTGTATATATATAAACAAATAAGTTTATTTGATAAACATGTATGATAACATTTATTTTTTACTTGACCAATATTCACAAGATTTGATACTTGAGACGACGATGGTATGGTGGTGGTACTAACAAATGCTACCAATGTAATCACAATGATTATAAAAGTGTAAGAAATAACTTAG
This sequence comes from Quercus robur, assembly GCF_932294415.1. Classification (NCBI taxonomy): domain Eukaryota; kingdom Viridiplantae; phylum Streptophyta; class Magnoliopsida; order Fagales; family Fagaceae; genus Quercus; species Quercus robur. The sequence continues at coordinate 41,308,288 of NC_065542.1, forward strand.
CTACTTATGCCTACAAGACATAAAACATATAAACAGGTAAGTTTATTCAAAATTCCATGTATGAAAATGTTTACATGTTACCTGACAAACATTTGCATCATTTGATACTTGAGACTAGGGGTATTCACCAAACCGTAAAAACTGCACCAAATAGTATAACCGCACCACACCACAAGTAATAGTGCACCACACCACACCGCATGGTGCAGTGCGGTTTGCAGTTTTATAATAAGAAAACCGCACAAACCGCACCGCACCGCACCCTCTCTATATATTAATATATTTATTTATTTTTAATATTAAATATATTATTAATAGTTTGATAAACCTAGTTTTCAAAAAAAAAAAAAAAAAGGTTTAATAACCCTAGCAAGTGTTGACTAGAAAAGCCAACCCTAAATAAAGAAAAACTAACTCAATAATTTAAAACTTGGCCCAAAAAAAGAGAAAAATTAGTTTTAGGCTGAGTAGGAAAAGCCCAAAATTTGAAAAATATATCAACTTCAAACCGCATCTTATACATAGTATTGCACATGTGACTACAAAAATGAGGTGCAGTGCGGTTATAGTTTTGGCTAAACTCTAAACCGCATCACACCGCACATGTGACCGCAAAAACAAGGGGCAGTACAGTTATGATTTTAGCTAAACCGCACCGCAAAGTGCGGTGCTAAAAATGGCCCAAAACCGCACCACAAACACCCCTACTTGAGACTATGATGGAGTTAATGTTTTCTAACATCAAAGCCCATTTGCCTTCTGTATTTTAACCAAAATTCTCATGCATCTTCTAATGTATCGAATTCCATACCAACTCTAGGATTCAAATCTGCATTGGCATCCATGTTTTGAGGGAATTCTATCGCCACACTATGCAATGAATTAAAAAATACTCTTGTAATTAACAAAAAAAATGTAAAAAATATTACTATAAATATAGAAGAATGAATGTTTTTCATTGAAAATAAAAGCTGAAAATTTGTGTCCCAATATTGTGCTTATCATACATAAGAATTATGACAAACCAATATATGATCATGAGAGATGATGACCCAATTGATAAAGGACAGTTTCAAGCTAAAATTTTTTAAGAAACTATTAAAGTGTATCATACCTATACAAAGACAAACATTCAATTATCAAAATTTTTTTTTCTAAAAAAAAAATGATATTTTCTATCCCTATGACAATAAATTTTTATCACTAAATTCTGACTACAAACTTGAAAGGCAAAGACAAAAATACTACAGTTTAGACACAATCAGGACCTAAAAGCATAGAATTCAACCAATGTAACATCTAATTAAGTAAAATAGGGATTTTAGCTATATCCCTTGTATCACTAACCATCCATTTCTTTAATTTTGCTAGACCTTATTTCACATATCTATTTGAAAATGTGCAAAATTAAAGTTGCAGCAACAAAAAAAAAAAAAAAAAAACTACCCAAAAATATTACTCAAAACAAAACTAAATAATGATTCAATAAATATATATCACTAGTAGAACTAAAATCAAACCCCAACTATCTTGACCCTTGATCCAACTCTCCGCTTACCCAAAAAATAATTTTTATTTTGATTCAATGTATACAAAAGAGAGAACTCACCTCATTGACTCGTTTGATGTCGGAAACAACCTAGGAATCAAAGATGGACCCGCGGTGATTTTGCCATATGGGATTTTGGGGATTTTCTAATGATACATTGGCCAAGTATCGTCGGAACCACCAATCTAGTCAGTGGCTGTGTCGCTTCAGAGAGACCTTTACTCCATGAGAGTTGAGACAACTTCACACACTTGGAGACAGAGAAAGAGGGAGAGTGTGAGTGTTTGGGGGTTTGGTTTCAAATGGTAAGTTTCAGTTTTTTCTTTGCTTTTGTTGATGGGTGTGAGTTGGGGCTGCCATGACAATGGGTTGAAGGAGAGGTAGAGAGCAAGGAGGAGGGCAGTTGCGTAGGAGAGAGAAAAATTTGATTTTATGAAATTATGAACTCAGACCCATCAGGTAAGAATAAACAGTGAGCGGGCTTTGAAAAATTTTAAGGGTGAAACAGTCTTTTTCTTACTTGGTGAGGTGTCTAAAAGGCGAAGCAATATTGGAAGGTGTACCCCTCAGAACACTGTTGTTTAGTAAGGAGATGCAAAACAACAATGTGTACAATAATTTCCAAAACGACATAAGAGAGGAATTATTAAACTAATAAAGAAAATTTGGAAAAAAAAAAAAATTATTGGTGTAAACAAAGATTGAACTCCAGATCTCTTATTCAACCATCAGAGATTTTATCAATTAAGCTAACTGGAACCCACCTAATATACTGGACTAAGGTGACTAAGTAAACATATTCGATCTTCTGATTTGCTTCTTCTTTTTTTAAATGAAGACAATAATTTCTTTCTTTTTTTTCATTGGGTGACAATTATTATTGTTCAAAATGACAAAACCTCGAATGTATGGAATAGAGAAAAAAAAAATTTAGGGAGAGAGGATAAGATCAAGGTACTCATGTTGTATCTTTATTAATAAAACAGGATGTATCTCTTTATAAATAAAAGTCTAGTCCATAAATTTTTATGTAGATTAATATTTTTTTTTTTTTTAAATCCAACTTTGGATTACATGTTCTTATATTCTTAACACATACTCTAAATTTCTTGCTATATAATTCGTAAACTCATATTTTGTATATAGTTTTTAAAGTATAACAAATTAATTTGAAATTTTTTATCTTATAGATAATATTTTAAATAAAAAAAAATACATAAGATGGTTATTAATATTATGATGATCATCATAAGCATAGAGGGAATAAGGTGTCAATGTAATCCGTTCGATTTATTATAAAAATACATATATATATATATATATATATATATATAGATATATATATAGATATATTTATATATATCCAATAGAAATTATCAATTGGTGTAGTATTGATAGAAGTTGTACCAAGTTTTTTTTTTTTTTTTGAAATGCATTTGATAGAAAGGTTACCCATCATTCAAAATGATGTTTAGTATCTGTAAAAACCAAAATACTAGGATGGATAGTTTCTTTGGTTCCAAATTATGCTTTACCTAAGTTTAATTTTACTATCCTTGAAAAAGATAGTAATATTTGTGTTTTATTAGTCGATATAATTAATTATGTGTTTAAATTTAGTTAGAAGACTTAGTGTACTACAAGGCTACACCTAAACTAATTTAACTAAAACTAACCCATATATTATTGGAATGATGATCTTCAATATTTACCTTTTTGTGCTCTCCAAAATACGTACCCTAAACATGTCTTTAACACTAGCCATAAAATTTAAATAAGAAATGAGGATGAAATTTAGTAATCTACGTTGCAAACACTAGTCATAAAATTGGATTTTTTCTATAGCATAATGATAATATAAGTAACATATTGTAATTAATGAATAAATAAAAATCATATATTATTGTAGAATCATGTAAAAGTGATGTTGCATTAATTATAACTTGACATCTATAAGTTGGGAAGATTATATAAATCCCTTACAACTTCTTTATTATCTCTTTTATTCCATGTAAATTAAATTTCATTATTTGGAATGGAGGACTTAGGTTCTGTTTAATACTTGAAAGGATGACAAAAGTAATTAATTTCTCCCAAACTTGTGGTTCGAGGAGCCATGCAGGACTTAGGTTCTGTTTAATACTTGAATGGATGACAAAAGTTATTAATTTCCCCAAAACTTGTGGTTCGAGGAGCCATGCAGGACTTAGGTTTTGTTTAATACTTGAAAAGATGTCCGAAGTAATTAATTTCCCCTAAGCCTTTTGTCCGAGGATCCATGCAGGACTTAGGTTTTGTTTAAATACTTGAGTAAATAGAGAGGCACGAGGCCTTCATACAATAAAAGAACTTATATAGAAAGGAAATTTTCATTAATAATAGTACCTTTTTAGGTTGTTTACATTCCAAGGGCATGGTATTACATTCTCATCTAAATCTTCTAGAAAATATGCACCAACACCAGCCACTGGGGTGATGCGATATGGTCCTTCCCAATTTGGTCCTAGCTTTCCCCATGCTAGATATTTTGCAGTGCCCAAAACTTTCGTCAACACTAAGTCCTCAGGCACTAGTGGCCTCAGCTTTACTTTGGCATCATAACCTTGCTTAAGTGTGTGTTGGTAGTATGCCAGTTGGACCATTGCTCTTTCCCTTCTTTCTTCAATAAGGTCTAAGCTTTTTTCTAGCAGCTCATTGTTGCTGCTTGGATAGAATGAACTGGTTTTCAGTGTTGGAAAACCCGTTTCTAGGGGAATAACAGCCTCGGCCCCGTAAGTCATCGAAAAGGGGGTCTTTCCTGTTGACTTGCGGGGTGTGGTTCGATACATCCATAGGACATGTGGCAGTTCTTCCACCCACCTTCCCTTCATGTTATCTAACCTCTTCTTAAGTCCGTTCACTATGACCTTGTTAACAGCCTCAGCTTGTCCATTCCCCTAGGGGTAGAATATTTATTCGTAATTCCCAATTCACAACAGTACCTCCTGAAGGCTTTACTATCGAACTGAAGACCATTGTCTGAGATGAGGGAGTGAGGGACCTCGAATCGAGTAACAATGTTTTTCCAAATGAACTTTTTGACGTCCACATTTCTGATATTCACTAAAGGTTTAGCTTCTACCCATTTAGTGAAGTAATCAGTGCCAACGAGCAGATACCTTTTGTTCCTTGCTGCCTTGGGAAAGGGCCTGACAATATCCAAGCCCCACTGAGCGAATGGCCAAGGGCTGGACAGTGGATTAAGGATCCCTCCTGGTTGATGTATGTTTGGCGCAAACCTCTAACACTGGTCACACTTCTTCACGTATTCAAGTGCTTCTTTCTGCATGTTTGGCCACCAGTAGCCTTGGGTGATGGCCGTATGAGATAAGGACCTGCCTCTCGTGTGGCTTCCACAAATCCCTTCGTATAATTCCTCTAGGATTATTTCTAAGGCCTTTTGGTGTACGCAGAGTAAGTATGGTCCAGAAAAGGAATGTTTATACAGCTTCTGGTCCTCGGATAGCCAGAATCGAGAAGCGTTTCTCCGTATATTGTCAGCTTCGGTCTTCTCTTCAGGCAAGATGACTTCCTTTAGAAATAGTACTAGAGGGTCCATCCAGCTAGCTCCCACTCTGACATTGTGGACATGGATCACTTCTCTCTTCGTCACTGAGAGTTTGTATAAATCTTCCACAAGGATGACCTAGGGCAAACCATGAGCCGAGGAGGTGGCAAGCGTGGACAAGGAGTCGGCATGTGTGTTCCCACTTCTAGGGATATGCAGTAAGCTAAAAGAATCGAAACGTGACTGTAGGCGTTTAACTTGGTCTAAGTATCCCTGCATTCTTTCGTCTCTTGCTTCTAATTCTCCATTCACTTAGCTAATGACCAGTCTTGAGTCCGAGAACATATTTACTGCTTTTTTGCCTAGTTTCTGAACCATGGACATCCCCTCCAGTAGGGCCTCATATTCAGCCTCATTATTCGTGGCCAAGAAACCCAGTCTTAGCAATTTTTCGATGGTGATCCTTTTAGGGGAAATTAGAACTAGCCCCACTCCAGAGCCCCTTTGGTTCACTACGCCATCAACATATACTTTCCAGCATGTCAGCCCCTGTAGAGAGATTGCGCCAACCGATTTTTCATCCATGTCTTGCGTCTTTGCTTCCTCTTCTAACGAGGGTTCAGGGAATTCAGCCACTAAATTTGCGAGGACTTGGCCTTTGACAAAGGTATGAGGCATGTACTTGATGTCAAAAGCCCCTAGAATCGTGCCCCATTTAGCAACTCTTCCTGTATAATTAGCACTCCGAAGTATGGACCTAAGTGGAAGCTGGGTTAGAACGATAACTGTGTGTGCCTGGAAGTAATGGGGAAGCTTTCGTGTAGCTTGAACCACCGCTAGGATGGCTTTTTCTAGTGGTAGGTAGCGGATCTCAGCTTCATGCAATGATTTGCTCATGTAATAGACTGATTGTTGTACGCCATTGTCTATTCGTATTAGCACTAGGCTTATTGCATGAGAGGCCACAGCGATGTAGCCGAGGTGGTTGCTTCTTGGGAGTGGCAGATGGGTTAACGTTCAGGTGGTGGTAGATGAAACTCGGATCAACCCCTGGGGCCTCGTAGGTGTCCCACGAAAACATGTCCACGTTTTTTTTTGAGAAACCCAATCAGTTCTTCTTTCTCTTGGGGAGGTAGTTTCGAGCCGACTTGAAAGAACTTTTCTGGATTAACGCCAACGGCTACCTTTTCTAGATCTTCACATTTTGCCTCCTTTGTTGATTCATTACCGGACAATGCCGGGGTGGCTGATTGCTAAAAGCCCCTTCTAGTAGAGGCCGAGGGCTCAGCACTGGGTTGGCGTGAGATAGCGGCCACCATGCACTGTCTGGCCATAGTCTGATTCCTCACAATCTTTTTAACCTGGCCCTCTGACGGGTACTTCACCTTCTGGTGCAGGGTAGAAGAGACAGCCCCTAGGGCATGTAGCTAAGGTCTAGCCACAATAGCCGTGTAGGGTGAATAAGCGTTAACTATGATGAAATCCACCTCCACCACGTCTGAACTGGTTTGTATGGGCAATCTGATCTGTCCCTTTGGAATAACGGTCTTTCCCTCGAAACTTACCAGAGGGGAATCGTACGTCGATAGGTCCTCGAGTTTTAAGTTTAGCCCCTTGTACAGGTTGTGGTACATTACTTCAACAGCACTGCCCTGATCTACTAGCACTCTCTTCACATCATATCCTCCAATCCTGAGTGTGACTGCTAGAGCATCGTTATGGGGTTGGATGGTCCCGATCTTATCTTCGTCCGAAAAGCCTAGCACTGGTGAAGCCTTCTTCTTGGCCTTTTTGGACTCTCGATCGTCATCCTCGGTGGAAAGCCGAGCCACAGACATTACTCTGGAAGGGCAAGAGCCGGTCCTTCCTGGAGTCGCAAGAATGACATTTATCGTGCCTATAGGAGGTCTTAAGGAGGTGTTTCTCCGGGATTTAGGATTCGCCTATCCTTGTTGACCATCGGAATGATGTAGGAGGTGCCTTAATTTTCCTTCTTGGACCAGTTGGTCCAAGTCGTTTCTTAAGTTTCTGCAGTTCTCGATGGTATGCCCCGATTCTTAGTGGTATTGGCAATACAAGTTTTGGTTGCACTTCATGGGGTCTCCTACCATCTTATTTGGCCATTTGAAGAATGGCTCGTTCTTGATTTTCTCCAAAACCTGATGTACCAGTTCTCAGAACACAACATTAATTGCTTACATGTTGGCAGATCTGGATTGCCCTGCAAAGTCTTTCCTCGGCCGGTTGTTGTTGTTGTTAAATCGGTCCGACTTGAAGTCCCTCCTCTCCTGAGGGAGAACCTTCGCTTTTCCTTTACCTAACTGCTGGTCTTCTTCGACCCTTTTGTACTTGTCGATTCGGTCCACGAGTTGGTGCAAGTTGGTGACAAGTTTCCTGTTAGGGATTTTCTTAAACCATGCTCAGTTGGGAGGCCACTCTTGAAAGTGCTGATGGCGACGTCGTCATAGTTACCCTCTATCTCATTGTACATCTCCCAGTACTTGTCCGAGTAGGCTTTTAGGGTCTCCCCTTCTAGCATGGACAAAGATAGTAGAGAATCCAAGGGCCGAGGAACCCTGCTACTTGTGATGAAGCGAGAGCCAAAGGCTTGGGTCAAATGCTTAAAGGAGCTTACGGAATTTGGTTTGAGGCCGTCAAACCATCTCATTGCCATTGGTCCCAAGCTGGACACAAATACTTTGCACATCAAAGCCAAATACTTTGCACATCAAAGCCTCGTCTTTGGAATGGATGACCATTCTTTGGTTAAACTAGCTTATGTGCTCTACAGGGTCCGTTCGACCATTGTACATAATGAAAGTAGGTTGATGGAATCGTTGAGGAAGCTTAGCCCCTTCTATCCTGCGTGGGAAGGGTGACTTAGAGATTCGATCCAGGGCCTTGCTCATGGTGTCGTTCACTAGGCCTTTACGGGACGGACTTTTGTGACTGCGTTCATGGTGGTGCTCTTCCTTATAAGAAAAGGTCTCACTTGATGGAGTTCTTGACCTTTGCCTATAATTGTCGTCCCCTTCGTCACTAGTATCTGAACTGGAGGGGGAGAGCTTCCGTGGCGCGCGACGTAGTTTCTTTTTTAAGTCGTCAATCTCCTGCTATAGGGCTTTGTTATCGTCTTGCTTTTGGGATACGTGACTTCTCACTCTAGAATGGCTTCTACTAGTATGGGTAGTACGTACACTACCTTCTCGACGTTTGTCCTGATCTTTTTCCCGCTCAAGGTTAAGAAAGTTGTCCTACCGTTGAGAACTTGCAGGCTCTATCTAGTGTGGACCTGCTTAGTATGGACCTGATCCCATCATGTTTAACTGTTGCACTTACTAAGGCACAAGTTCTCCCCACAGACGGCGCCAATTGTAGGGTCACAATTTAAGGCCCAAGCCTTAAGTTTATGGGATCTTGGTCCAAGGGGCCCAATACAATGAATTTGTAGAGAATGGTCAAAGAACTAGGCCCTAATAAATTGGACAATGGCTAGTGTTGAATTGCATGACGTTCAAACATGAATCAAGGATGCTGATATTAATAAACTTTCAGTCTGAGGAGGTTAAATGTGTATATAATGATCACTCTCGAATATGAGAATGGTTTAGGTTGCTTTTCTCTCTTTTCTCTCTCCCCTTTTTGATCCCTCCCCATGAAAGGGTTCTTCACCTTATATATCCTCATTTGAATAATCTTCACCCTCCACTTGTTGATCATCTGAAGCCCTACTTGAGTGCTTGTCCCATCAGATACCCTCTCTAGCTTTCTGTGAGTTGCGATAGCCAATGTAACACTGTTCAGAGGTCTTCTCCACATAAATGCGTACAGAAAAGTAGCTACAGTGCATTTAATGTGGTGGTGACAACTTTCTCTTAGATATTTTCAGGTTTTCTTCCTTCTCATGTGTCCACGAAGTACATCTACGTCATTGAAGCTTCCTGGAAGGTCTCTTTAATTGCTGGATTATATATTTTGAACCCTATTCATTAAGTCCAAGGAGGATGTACTCCTTGGACGACCCTTCATTTGCTCTATGCTAATGGGACCTGGTTCGGGAATATCTCATAATTATTTGCTTCTTCTCAGATCCATTTGTGTTCTCGGATAAAGCCCAAGGCTTAATATACGATCCTGAGCCCTTGCTCCTACAAAATTCATTTTATTCCCTTAGTCCTTAAGAATTTTGGGTAAATTACGGGACTAAAATGACAAACTTTAAACTTAAAAGATTAAAATAATTTTCTGGACAAAATTACTTGACTAAAATGAAAAACTTCAAATTTAAAAGACTAAAATAATTTTTGGGCAAAACTAGCGGATATAAATTACATTTTTGCTTGGAAATTAAATTGGAAACTAAGAATATTAACTAAAATAAAATATATAAAAAATCACTAACCTAGCACAATTGTAATAGGAATGTAGGAAGAATATATGAGGCATTTTCAGTGCTCTTAAAAAATTTGGAGTGAAGCACCTTGAGCTAAAACGGCAGACTCTAATTTAGCAAACACACACAACAGGAGCGAAAAGTTGAAATAATGACATTACATGAAAATATAATTTAATGATATTTAGGTGCGGTTTGGATTTAGAGTTTTCACGTTTTACGCGTTTTCTCTCTCTCTCTCTCTCTCTCTTTTTTTTTTTTTTTTTTTTTTTTTTTTTTTTTTAAGACCAGTGCTTGGTGCACTGTTCATGGGACATGAATAGTGCACCAAGGCAAATGAACAGTAAAAAAGAGTGAATAGTAGTTGTAATATTTGACCTTTCAGCCACTTTTCAGCACACCAGTGGGTCCGTGCACTGTTCACGGGACCCACAAATTTCACTTTTTAGTAACTTTTTCATTAAAAATGGGTCCTACGGTACTATTCACATATTTAAAAATTATTTTGTTACAGTGTTTTCAGTTTTCAGTCTCTCCCCCCCCCCCCCTTTCTTTTGCATCCTGTCTTTTGTAGATTGGAGTAAGAAATTTACTTCATCCACAAGGGTGTATTTGCATGATATTTACCCAATTTGATTCTATTTTTTGAGCAAAAAGCAAGAAATTAAATAATTATTCCAAAAAAGGTGTCAGGCATGATTTAGGAGTCTTTTGGCTGAATATTGCTAAAAACTGAGTTTATTGGTGATATAGGTACTATTCAAAGTTATTTGCAAGAAAAAGTATGAGAGACAGGGAAGATAAGTGATCTGAAGGGGAGGGAGAAAAAATTGAATTTTGGTAATGAGATTATCGAAATTCTTGCTGCCCAAAGCTACTGCCCAAGTGAGTGTGAAGTGCTCGAAGTGCTAGTGCTAGGTGGAGTGCCCAAAGGGAAACCAATTGTGGCAATCAAGTTGCCGAAATTGTAGGGAAGGGAGGAGAGAGAAAATATGAATTATGGCAACCAAAAAAATTGTGGCAATTGATTTGTGGCAATGGCATTGCCGAAATAAAGGGAAAAAAAAAATTGTAACAATGGTATTGCTGAAATAGAGGGAAAAAAATTGTGGTAATGGAATTGCCGAAATAGGAGGAAAAAAAAAAAAAACAATTTGCGGCACCGAAAATTGGAGGAGTCAATTAGCCAATCACCTTACCTCTTCCTCTGATTCTTATTCTCCAAAGTACTTGGAATATATTTATTGATCATTCCCAATAAAACCTAACCTACTGATATCACGCGTAAAATCTATGTCATGGATTCTTTTTTGTCTTTTCATTTCTCCTCTTCGTAATAAAAGGCAAGTACCCTCACGAAAGGATTGCATCTCCTCACAAAGTTACATCCTCCAATTGTTCAATTACTCTTTTACTTTGCTTTAGTGTGCACAACTAAGGATTGTAAGTTTTGGGTTAATGTAAGTTAATGAGCTGCATTTTCAGAATAATGACCAGTATGAGTGGCATATGGATCATGAAAGTGCCCGCCATGTGAATAAATAAATGATGCACTTGGTCCTTCGTTGGCTTATCGAATGGGAAAAACATCTCGGTGGCTTCTTATAGGCTCTACACCCACGTACAACTTTGCACCTACAAATCTATATTGGCAGCCTAACATATCGAATATTGCATCGACACCATTATCATCTTCTACCAAAACTTGCTGGTAAATCACAAGATGTGGATGACATTGAAAAGGAAATCTATACCAAACAGTAAGTTTTGAATCTTCTCTGTTTATATGAAGCATGTATGCTATTCTATCACATAGATTTTCAAATATAACACCCTGGTTTAATGGAAGCATAGAAGGAGGTGGCCTTTCGTAATAAATCCCATTTTCACCATGTTTAATTATTCCACCGGAATGGATGAGAAAAATGAACAACTTTTCTGCCATCTACACTAAAACATAACAATAGTATTAATATATTAACACTACACATCCATTAAAATGCAATACAATAAGGTAATCCATTAAAAATATTCAATGTTTAAATAGCTAAAGCAGAGAAAATTCTATTAAAGAGGATTGATTCACTAATAATATATTACTGTCCGTCATAGTAGTTAAAATTATTTTTTGTTTCCCTTTTTTTAAGTAACTTAGCATAACATTAACATTTAGAAGGATCTGTTATGGTTACGTTAATTATTTTATGTAGCTCTTCATTTTGCTTCTTTTAAAACAAGACAAATTATATAATGTTCTTATGCATCCATACGATAATAGATAAATATTTCTAATATCGTACAATTTTCTTTATTATTATTATACCTAAAACTTAGATTTTAAGGTTTATGAGCATATACTAAACCTTTTTTTTTTTTTTTGGGTTTTCTTATATCATACGTGTATATTATAGGTTAACAAAATAAGTATTTCTTTAAGGAAACTTTATGTTAATTTTGAAATATATTTTTGCTATAAGAAATTTTAGGCAAGAATTCATGGACAAATAATTTAAAACATATTATACAAATCAGTTTATGTTGCAAAACACATAATACAAAAATCAGATTTGCATGAACAAATAATTTAACAAAAAAATATTTCCATGCTTAGCTATGCCCCTAAAACATATCAACATGAATGTTATAAAAAGAAAAGTAACTACTTAAGAGATGTAACTCACCTTGTAAGAGATAAAGAACGGATAGATACTTGCAAGTGTTGTTTCTTATAGTTGTTTGTAGAATGTATGGTACACATGAATTGAAAATGGTTGGTAGAATTATGAGGGGAATAAGAGTGGACAAGAAGGTTGATGGAATTTTTAGGGGAAAAAGAGTAGAAAATAAGATCCGTGAAAACTTCGGTAACATTAGTGCTGTTTAAATCAGATGCAAGTTTCATATATGTTAAATTCTTAGATTTTAAACTGTATAATTAGATACGTCAATTGACCAAATACAACATAACACAGACCAAGATGGGACACTTTGATACAAATAAATTACTTAACTATAAACATATATTCATTGCAAAGAATCTTTGTTTCTTTTTTTTTTTTCCTGTTTACAGTGTGCATATCAATAATTTTTTTCTTCCATAATTTTCTTCCGCAAAGAATCTTTGTAAAAATCTCAGTTTCTTTGTTTTTATTTATAGTGTGCACATCAATCACTTTTTTCTTCCATAATTTTCTTTCATGCATGGATAGGAATCTAATAAGAATCTATGTACTTTTTTTTAGAATAAGAATCAATGTACTTGAATCTATCATTATTTGTTTCATAGGGTACTTTTACAATACAAAATGAAAGAACATGATATACACACAAACCAAATTGTTTCGGTAAAAAAAAGCTATGGAAAGAATAAGAATATGTGTACTTTTTAGAATAAGAATTTAAAATATTTTTTTATTTCAAACAATTCTCTCTCTCTCTCTCTCTCTCTCCTCTAATTTTCAGCAACTTCATTGCCACAATTTTTCTTTTTCTTTTTCTTTTCCTTTCATTTCGGCAACAACATTGCGACCTTTTTTTTCCTTTTTTTCCTTCTATTTCAACAAATCAATTGCCACAATTTTTTTCCCCTCTATTTCGGAAATGCCATTGCCACAAAATTTTTCCCCCTCCATTTTGACAATGCCATTGCCACATTTTTTTTTCCTCCCATTTTCAGCAACTTGGTTGCCACAATTCATATTTTCTCTCTCCTCTTCCCTACAATTTCGGCAACTTGGTTGCCACAATTTATAATCCCTTTCGAGCACTTCACCTAGCATAGCACCTAGGGCACTTCACGGGCAGAGCTTGGGGCAGTAAGAATTTCGGTAATCTCATTACTGAAATTCAATTTTTTCTCCCTCCCCCATCACATCACTTATCTTCCCTCTTTCTCATACTTTTTCTTACAATTTCGGCAACGGTGTTGCCGAAATTCACTCCCTTTCCTTATTTTTCCAAATAACTTTGAACTGTACTTATATCACCAATAAACTCAGTTTTTAACAATATTCAGCCAAAAGACTCCATGATTTAGATTCTCTTGATTTTTATGATAACTTTACTATGAAATTTTAAAATCTTATATATCCATTTTTTTTTTTGGAGAAAATCTTATATATCCATGTTGAACGCTAATTATTGATAACTTTAATTTTCAAAATCTTATATATCCATGTTGAACACTAAATATCCTTCTTTTTTTTTTTTTGACAAATTAGTGATGCTTTTTTGCTACATCTTAAATATTCAACCCACCCTAATTCAAATGAAGAATATCCAAATAATTAATGTAAGGGCCAAGCTTTGAACACTGGCTTGAACGATGGATGCACCTAGGCCCAAAAAACCCAAGACAATGAATTTGTAGAGAGTGGGTTGGAAAACTGGGTTAGAATGAGTTGGATCGCAAATAAAGTGGGCCCAGTTGACCGTAATAGGGAAACAGGTTCAATTGAATTAGAGAAAATCGTCCTCGGCACAGTCCGAGAAGATCAATTCTTATATATTCCTTTCAAGTTTGATTACAGAGTTGGTTCTTAATTGCTATAGTGTTTCTCTTGTCATTTTTTTGATCCACATCCATGGAGGATCTCTTACATTATATAGTTCCCTTCGGACAATCTTGATCCTACACTTGTTAATATCCAAGCTGCTACTCGAGTGCTTGTCTCATCAGACACCCTTTCAGGCCTTTTGTGAGTTGTGGTAGCCAAGGCAGCACTGTTCAAGGGGTCTTCTCCACATAAATGCGGCCAAAAAGTTAGCAGCAGGGCATTTAATGCGGTGGCAGCAGCTTTTTCTTAGATATTTCCTAGCTCTCATCCTTCCAGTTCGTTTTACCGTGCACACCCCTCTCCGCAAAGTCTCCTGTAGGGTCACTTTGGGCGGTAGAATAGGCATTTTATCTGTGCTTCGTTCATCCGAGGAAATAATCCTCCTCGAGCCACCTTTCCCGACCTCTCCACTTACATGTTACTTATAGAACTCTGAACTTGTCATCCTTACTATTGTTTATTAGTCCTCGGACCAATCAACGTCCTCAACCGAAGCCTAAGGCCTAATATACAATTTTGGGCCCTTATCCCTACAATTAGATAACTTGTTGATTGGCTGTTGGGTAAACAAATAAAGTTTTAGAGTGTCCATCATTTTTCTTTTATTTCTTTTTTGTTGTTGAGAAAACCATCATTTTTCTTTCCATTGTACAAGCGTATTTATCTTGAATATCTATACTACTATTTAAGGAGCTTCTCCTATTTGGATTCCTCATTTTTTGGGTAAAAAATGCCCCTACATCCCTATGTTTAAGTAGAGATAAAACTAAAGGACAATCTGGTAAAAATACAATTCCAACTCCCACTAAAACTTTGCCTAAAAAATAGGGCCACTCTCCTGCAGATTTTCAAATTTCTTTATCCACTTATAAATTAAATTCTTAAAATAAAAATTATATATATAAAATAAAAACACAATTTTTTTTCTACAAAATAGGACCACTAAAAAAAACTTCATAGCACGTGCGAAGCATATGTGATGAGGCTAGTATATATAATTAGAATGGGATTCTTTAGTGTCCACTTTTTTAGTACTCTCCAAAATACCCTTAATATGTCTTTGACGTTAGTCTTTTAAAAATGAGGTCAAATAAGTATTATAAAAATGGAAAAAAAAAAAAAAGAGCTAATGAATTAATAGAAAGATAATTAAAATTTTTAAAACGTGAGAGTGGCCAGTAGTTATGAATGGTATTGCGGTAACATGATGATATGTAATTCTCATTCAACTTTTCTAGATTCTTTTGAAAGACTCTAAGTTAGTGCATGATAACTCAAACTTCATGAATCACTCTTAATTTGTACACAGACAAAGTATACTGCATATATCTTGAGTAATCTTCTAATTTACCATTCGAATATTGGAAAATTATTAGGTACTTCCGGAGTACCATAAATTCGTATTCCCTCCTCTCACATGAATAGTGGGTCCCACCATGAATTTAATTAGTGGAGCCCACCATTCATGCGAGAGGAGGGAGTACGCATTTATGGTACTCCGGGAGTATACAATAATTTCCCTTGAATATTAGAGATTAATCAAGTCTTAATTAAGATATAATCTTACGCATTGTATTGAATCTTACTATAATTTCCTAAAAAAGATGAAACTATATAGTGCACTTAATTTACTTCCCCATTGGGCTTTACATAAATGGATTAAGATCCGGCGCAATCGTGCAATTAACCATGTGATGTGAGAGAGAGGTAAAAAAAAAGAAAAGTATAAAAGTGAAATGGTAAAAAATTGAAGGTTTAAAAAAAATTTATTTAAGGGTTGAGATTATGAGTGACTTTTGCAACTTTTAATCTCAACTGTTGATTTACTATTGCATGGTGCAATAGCCCTAGCTATTGCACCAGATCTTAATCCCTACATGAACACCCCCCTCTCTCTTTCTCTCTGATATTAGATATAAAAGAATGATTTTTTAAGGGGGAAAAAAAACCCCAAAAACAAAGCTTATCTATAAAATTTCTTTTCAAGTTTCATTCAATATTACGCAAGATTATTTAGTGTATTGGGCATACTTTATTATCCTTTCATGAGCATTCACATGTATAATACTAGCATAAAGGTTAAATTTAGCACATCTAACTTTAAAATCACTCACATCAGTTAAGCTAAAATTGTATAAATTTCTTTCTCAAAAAAAAAAAAAAAAAAAAATTTGTGTAAAGTTATTTTATTATTAAAGTAATTATGTAAATATACAATGTAACCGTTTACATGCAAAGCTATTTTCTAATATTTTCTTTACTCATATACATAGAGAGAGCGAGAGAGATGATTTGAGAGAGAAATAAAAAATTGATAAAAAAATAATATATTAACAAAAAGTAACGTAAAATAGATAATATGATATAGATAATTTTAAAAAGTGGTTATATATATATATAAAAAAAAAAATCTCCTATTAAAATAGACGAAAATTAAATAAATAAATTGAATTGTAGAAGAGTGAGTCTCACTTGTCCCATGAATTGAACCCGCTCCAAAACAGAACCCGCTAATAATTATTATTTTTCCTCTACCTGCCAAAGTGGTCCCGGTCCCTCCCATTTTTTCTCTTCCCCCCCTCTCCCCCCCCCCCCCCCCCAAAAAACCAAAAAAACCCATCCCCATGAAACCAACTCTCTCTGTTTTTGCAGATACGCTTTGATTCATTACTTAGTGTCAATTGGGTTCTCTCTTTCTCTTTGAATATGCGATTGAAATAAAATCTTGCAATATCAAAAGGTACCTCAATTGTATAGGGAAAAATGCGTTTTTGTTTGACATGCCTTCATGTTCATGCTTTCTCTATGCTGTGAAATGATGAAGCTAGCTAATCTTTAACATGAGTAGATGAAGGTCATCACTGTCGATGATATGGTTTCACATGTAAACAGTGTGCTTTTTGGGGCTGTGATTTGTTGCAAATGTTCAATGGAAATGGAAATGAGTTTCAACTTAAAAGTTCTAACCCAATTGTATCTTAATTCTAACCAAGTGCAAAATGACTTCTTGTGTGTTTTGTGAGGATGTTGGGTGCAAAACAGAACACCTACATTATCACGTCCCAAACCCGATACCTAGATTTGTGACCATGACGGGCATGCTAATATCAAGCTTAAACCTAATATTAACAAGAACCAACTAAACTTTTTACAAAATCTTCCTTCTTTCTATTCATTCTTGTTTTTTTACTTCTTGATATAACTTTTCACTTGATATTCAGAGCATCTAAATTGTACTTTAAGGGATAACATAATCTACCAGTTATTCAAATTCTGAATTTACATAATACATCTCTTAATACTTTAAGATACACAACTTTCATTAGTACCTAAAACACACAATATTATAGAACTAATCATCAAATTACCAAATTAGGGTCTATACTTTTTAAACTAAACCAGTTTCTCCCAAAACTCGATTAAGGCTCTCTCTGCTCCAGAATAAAACCTATTGACTGAAATAGTGGAAGGGGTGAGCTACACAGCTCAGTAAGGGTAAGTTACATAAGAATTTAATAAGAATGCATGTTATGGGAGTGAAAGGCCAGGGAGCCCATATCTATGTATATATTGGGCTAGGGACCCAATCCGAGGACGTTAAACAACCTGAGAACGGTTAAACACTCTCAAAAGGGTCTGTGTTAGTAAGTGAAGAAATGAACTCCGATCAGAGCCACCCCGGGGGTGGTCCGAGGAAGAACCCCTTCTCGGCTAGGCAAGGCCGAGGAGAAAGGGTATGGTCTGTCATCAAGAGCAACATTCCAGACCATTCTGTGGAAGATGATAGGTATTAAGAAGGAACAGGACAAAGGAAGGCCTTCAAATATCTAAGAGAAAGCTACACCATCGCATTGAATGCTCTGCAGCTAACTGAACTGTGCCTTTTAGCCTTATAGCTACTCCCAAAGACTTTAGGAAGGGACTGAAGTGACAAGTATCAGCACTATTAATCTAAATCTACACGTGGATGGTGGAAATGAAAGAAGGAGGATAGTATAAAATAGAGGAGAAACCTTGATAGTGGGGGATGGAAGAATAAAAAGGAAGAAACACCATAGCAACAGGGGGACCAGACCTGTAACAAAGCCTTAAGAGCAATATTTAAGAATTAGTCTCCTCGGACTAATTCGAGGATGTTTTTCCTTAATAAACTTCTGTTATCTTTCTCTCATTGTCATTAAAAGCTATTGGTCTGTTATCTGATTCACTAAAGCCTAGTTTTTCAACCTATTCTCTACAAATTTATTGTTTTGGGCTTTTTTTTAGCTTAATTCCATATACCCGTTGGGCTAGGAGCTTAAATCAAGTCCTTACACATGTAAATCAAAACATTTCATTTTATGGAGATTTAGATAGGAGAACATCTTTTCATGCATAGTACTTTATACTATTCATAATGATAACTTATACACTTCCCATAGAAAAATAATTGTTCTCTTTTTTCTTATCAAAATAATATTACAAATCTTTTAGATTGAATTTCTTTCAATTCTTAAAAGTCTCCAAACTTAATATTAACTCCTTAACATCATATATATTCTTATTACAAAATAATCATTTCCTTCATAGCCCTAAAACTTAACAATTTCATAAATTACTAAGATCAGATAATTGTAACTTTGACTTAAATCAGAAATATCATCTTATAGAATAGCAAAACTTTTCTTCATAAACTTCTTCTCATAAAATATTATAACTTTCATAGTCACAAAACTTAACATTTCGTAAAGAACAGATATTTGATATCCTTTTAACATAAGCTTTCATCAGAAGCTTTATCTTTAAAAAACACTAAAACCTTTCATCAGAAACTTGTCTTTAAAGAACAATAGAACTTCAAAAATTTTTATCTTTAAAAAACAGTTTTTCTTTTCTTCAGAAACTTTTTCATTTTATAAGAGCTTTTATCTTTTCATTATGCTCATAATGCATTTCAACATAATCATTCTCTTATGATCATAAAATAACATAGCTATTCGTAATTAACGTATTGGTTAGTCCATATCTGATAAGTTTGTATAGATTTGTGGTGCACGTGCACAATATTGTCCGCTCTGGGACTGTAGACACTTGATTTTGCACTCATAATTTAATCAAGGAAGATGGCTAGAATGACTATTCATATACCCAAAATTCGTAATTGCATTACATGGATTAATTCATTCATTGAATATCATAAAAATGATCTTGAGGTTCTAACGGTCGCGACAGTAGGTCCGATTTTCAAATCGGACCTTTGGATTAAAAGATATCGCATGATCAAGTTTCCATGGTCTGCATGCATTTTGTTTGGGTGGAACCAACCACGCATGATTAATTTAAATTAATTTTGATTTGTTAGACAATTAAAATTAATTAAATAATTTTGTGATTGGTTGTTAGTTAGTGTTAAAAATAGACTTGCTTGCATGGGAATAAAGTGGATAATTAGATAACAATGAAATTGTGGATAATCAAGACTTTTTTGGAGTGTTTATTTACAAGATAATTATTACTTTAGAGACCTGAATATCCAGAAAAG
Organism: Quercus robur; assembly: GCF_932294415.1. Lineage (NCBI taxonomy): Eukaryota > Viridiplantae > Streptophyta > Magnoliopsida > Fagales > Fagaceae > Quercus > Quercus robur. The sequence goes on from NC_065542.1 coordinate 41,327,854, forward strand.
GGGTTTAATTTTTAGAATACGGATTAAAATGTATCTAAGTGCAATTCCTAGCTCAAAAACCCTTAAAAAAGGAGTCCAAATTGGACCACAATTCAAACATGGGTTTGGCACCCAAGAGGGCCATTCGACACTCTTGGAGTGCCAATTGGCACAAACTCAAGGCCTGGCCTAAAGACTATTGGATTGAGATAAACCTTACCCTTTTCGTTTTTTTAGAGATAAGGACGCATCCCAATTCGTATCTAATCATTCAGCTGATTTTTCGAAGCATTCCAACCTCTATAAATAGAGGATGCTTCTCAAAATTTAGCACACTTTTCTACACTTTTTGACCCCCCCCTCTTTCTGGCTCTTCTCTTCTTTTCAATTCCCCTTACATTAAAGACGTTCTAGATGCTCTTGCCTTAGGAATTTCTTTTCTGTGAGTAAAGTATTTTAGGTTTCAAAGAGTTGAATAAATTTCTTTGAATCCTAAAATATTCGTTCACTAGAAGAACACGCTCATGCAAGAGGTATTCTATTTTTTTCTTTTCTTCTCCATTAATTTTTGTGGATGATGCATGAATATGTCTAACATGTTTTATTATTTCTTGTTCTTGATATATGATTACCATGTTTTGCTGGAATTTTTCTTTAGCATGTTCTTAGATGATTATTTATTGTGATTCTCTTATTTAAATTTCAAAATTTGCTAATGTCTATTAAAGATTTCTTCAAAACTCAAACTAAAAATGGATCTGAATTTTTCAGATTTGATTTTTCTAAAACCAAAAACTGATCTGAATTTCTCAGATCTGATTTTCTAAAACTAAAAATCCATGCCCTTCCCTTATCAAATCATATTTCCCTACCAAACAGCCACAAAATTAAAAAATTTCCAACTCTTACAAATCCTAACCCTTTCTTGAAGATACTAAATCCTAAATCCACAAATTTTTGTAGCCCTATGCCCATCATAAGCACACATAGACAAGTTTTCCTAACTCTGCCCATGTCATCAACCTTCAACTTAATTAAGCCATCATCCCACCCATGGTTTTAAAAACTACTAAACTAGACTAGACAAAGACTTGTAAAAGAGAGTGATACCTTATTTTATAGTTGAACCAAGGTTTGGCCAATGGACTAGACAAAGAACTGGAAAAGTGAGTGATTTCTAATCTTGTAGTCGATCCAGGATTTGACTGATAGGCAGATTGGCACATTATAAATAATAAATATTATTAACATCTAGGATATTAAACTTCTTAGCTTGTAAGCCAAAATTTTCTCTGTTTCATAATTTTTCATTATTAATATATAAGAGAAACTTATAAAGACTTACTCCTTGTCAATTGTCATGGGTTTAGGGTTATTGGGCTTTTGCACCTGGTCTCCACCCCTAGACCGAGGTAGATGAGAATCCAAAAGATGAAGAAAAGCAGCCTCAAACCAAATATGTTGACCAAATCTCTCTTACCCCATCCTTATACTCTGAAGATCAAAACCATGGGAACCCCTACCAAGCAACGATTTTCACCCCCCCTCCCCCCCCCCCCCCCCCCCACCCCCTTCCAATTCCTCCCCAAATTTGGAAGCGATCACACGCCTCCATAAATGTGTATTTACAACCCCAAACCTCCACAACCACTTACCCAAAAGGGCTTTGTTAAAAGTGGTAATCTTTCTTATTCCCAATCCTCCATTAGCATTAGGAGTACAAACCATATCCCATCCCACCAAATGGTGCATAGGCTCTTCTCCTAATCCTCCCCCCAAAAAGTTTCATTGAAGCTTCTCTATTCTATTTGCCACACTAGTTGGAATAGTGAATAAAGATAAGTAATCGGTGGGCAAACTCGAAAACATACTCTTCAATAAAGTCAACCAACCGACCACCCTTTGAAAGATATAATTTCTAATTTCTTCCACCTCACGAACCATCATTCAATCTTCTCTAGGATGTGATTCCAAATGGCAGTCGACATAAGGAGCTCCAAGAGGCATACCAAGATAAGACATTGGTAAGCTTCCCACCTTACATCCCAAAATATTTGCCAAGGCATTAATATTCTCTACCTTCCCAACAAGAACCATCTCACTCTTGTTGACATTAACTCTAAACTTAGTACCGCCTCAAAGCAAATCAATTACCAATGAATATGAAGAATCTGCTCAGGGTTGGCATAAAAAAAACAATATTGTGTTGTCTGCAAATAACAAATGTGACACACACAAACCATCTCCACCTTCAAACCTAGGGTTTGTTTAAAGAGAGTCATTTGCCGTTGGAAAGCTTATAGGAAATAATTTATTTCCCCAAAAAACATGGCATAAAGTTTCGACCGACAAACCTAGGGTTTGATTTTTCTCCTAAATCACATAATGAATGGCCATAACATTTCTAGGGAATGTTTTTGACTTCATTATCTTTAACATATACAAATTTCATAGCCTGAATCAATTAATGATGTGTGTGCCATATGAGACCTTTTATGAGACGAAAATGGCACAAATGGATATCATGCGGTTTTTGCACATGTTTGCCATCATTAAAAGCATTTAAAGGTAAAAATGTTAAGTGTATGTGGGATATTATCCTGACCAGTTGTGAATGCACTTGATAGCTTTGCATGGCAATATGCATGGCGCCAACATTACTTCACCTTTGGTAAAGTATTTAGAGCATGCGGGTCCTTTATCTCACCAACAATATTAATGACCTTGCTAACTAATTGCTATCCATCATCAATTATAGCAAACTTTGGAACTTTTAATTTCAAAAACTTAGGAAGGCCTTGGCCACCAAAATTTTCATTGCCTCTTGGAAACAAGGTGCCACTATCATGCATGGCTATTAAGTCCTCTTCTTCATCCTTGATTACATGAGCAACGCCATTTGGTGAGGCATGAGTTTGGCTATTGTCAATGAACATTGGATCACTCACAAGAGCAGCGTGTTCTTGAATGGTAGCCTCCATTGGTGCTTCAAGGACTGGGGTTCAAAACTGATTTTGTAGGCTACATACAAACTCCATCCAATTTGTGCATCCTTCCACTTCTGGAAACCATCCCACACCTATGCTTCCCTGTAATAAGAGGTAATGGAAATCATGAGATATTGTGGATTGTTGTCAAGAGCAAAGAATTTGTAGATTTTGAGAAGCAATCAAAAAGGATCTCAACATTTGAATTTTAGTAACTGCATAGAAGTTTGATGCACGTATTCGGTCATCTCACAAGATTGATAGCTCTAATAGTAGGAATCCGGTGGTTCCTATAGTGGATGGGGTGGGAATTGTATGGAAATGGATGGGAATTGCATGAGATTTGACTATATTTGAGGTAGTCATCCTCTAAAGAAGTATTAAGAGAGAAAGGAATAGAAAGATTAAAAGAGAGAAAGAAATGCACTAAACAACAACAATTGCGTTATTCTTTATTCAATTCACACTCTCGAATTACAATCATGTATCTATAGGAGACTACCTTTAAACTCATTGGCCCATATGGTTGAAGATAATTGGTTAATAATTTCAACACTTGCTCTAAGAGTTAAGTTAGGTGTTAAATGATTAAATCCCTAACTAACAAACTAAGTAAAAAGATGGAATCACAAAAATTATTAAGAGATTACAAGAGTTATATCTATATGTCTGTAGCAGAATTTAGGATTCCTAACAGACATCTATTGGTCAGTCCAAAAACAAATATTTGGTTTTGTATTAAGAAAACAATTAGAATAAAGAAACCCACAATAGAATTCACACCTTCAGCGGTAGATTGAGAAATTTTTAATATAAGTAAATTGAAGAGATGGTTATATAAAATTGATAAAATTTAGTGGGATCTTTGAAAATTAATGAATTGGAATTATTAACTAAGCAAAGATAGGAGCTCCAGCCTACCTCTCCCAAACCTTGCAAAAGTGAAAATTTTTTGCACTGGGTACAACCTTTTTTTTTTTGGAGGATAGGAGCCCCAACCTTGATGTTGTGCCACATTAAGAAATAAAACTTAACATGGATTAGTCACTGTAATACAATAATTGTATGTTTAGTGGTGTGGAGTTGTCTTAAGTTCTGTCACTGTTTTTGAGATTGTTTTTCTGAGTGATCTGGTGCACTGGACAACACTGTTATATCTTTGTGAATTATGTCGATTCCCTTTCTTTCTTATTGTAATTCTTTATTACAGCTTTCCCTACACGTACATGTATCAGGTATGGTGTTGGAAATTTTTTAAACAATGTAAAGTTTGGTTGATTGAGTTGTAATGTTAATACTCAAGTGTAAGACCAAGTCCAAGATTCAGCTCAAGCTAAGGCAGTCTCGAATATCTTGTCTGCATCTAGATCGAGAATTTTCTGTTGATTGACTCTTGACGGATTCTCGATTGATCAAGAGTTGAGAAATTTATTTCCATGCATCTAAGAGTTTGAAACCTAAATCTCTCTATATCACCACCATACCAAAGATCAAGAAGTAAATTTGAAGACGGTATTATTGGAGATTGGTGATTGAAAGCTGAAGCCACGTAGCCATCATAGATTAGCTGCTATGAAAAAATCTTCAAGGTGGTCCTTAAAGTCACAAACGTAAGTTGGTGCAGAGAATTCCAGTCTTAAAGGGTCCAAGTGAGCAACGTGAGGTCAAATCTACAAGTTCTACTTTACGTAGCAATTAGAAATAAGGGTTTATTTAAATGGGAAAACTGCGATTCTAATAGTAAATTTTTCTTTGGGGTTGGCGGTAATCCTAGGAGTGTTTTCTCTTTTGGATTCGTCTATTGGTTTTTCATTTTGTAAGCGGCTTGCATGTGTTATTTAAGTTTTGCTTTACTGCTTTTATTTGGTTATTTGTTTGTTGTGGCTAATTAACTGAAATTTGAATTGAACGTCATAATTGGTTAATTTAATAAAATTGACACAGAGATCTAAATTAGCTTTTCAACATGTTTTTATTTCTTTTGCCCTTTTTCTCTGTCTCAGCATTTGGCCTGAGTCTGTTTGTATAATCTTTTTGATTGCATTTCAGTTCTAAGGAGTATAACTAAAAATTTAAGTATCAACATAATAATAATTTTTTTTTGGCCACTATGGCTAGTTTAGACTCATCACATGATTATTGCTCATTCTCCTTGCAGACATGAGTCAGAATTTATCCAACAGATTTTTAAAAAGATATCGGATCCTGAAGCAGAAACTGAGAGTGTGTTTTCCCAAACTGAAGGAGGTCATGTCTAAAGTGACAATGCATGTTAAGGAGCCAATTGAGCTCCCTACTCTACTGGCGGTCTCGACATCAGGCACAAATAAAGGAACTACAGTGGATTTTCTTTTGGAATGCTCAAAATTAGTCGAACTACCTGAACCTAAGACTACACCTATTTCTCTTGTAAAGCAAGAGTTGTTATCTGCGCATGGAACAGATCTTATGGAGAAAAAAGGAAAGATGTCCGTTCCTGAAACAGAAATTGAAGATGTGCCTTCTCAACCTACAAAAGGTCAGATGAATTTCCTATTGAAAAAGCATGTTGAGGAACCAATTGAGCCCCTTGGGGAGAAAAAAAAACATAGTATCTATCGGGCATATGTGACACCCTCTCATATGGATGGAGCATGAGATCCATCTTTACGTGAGAGAGACATTACAGACTCCCAATACATCAGATTCCTTCCCCATGAGGAGGGAGTGTTGCTATTAGACATGGCAAAACGGGCGGGTCGGGTCGGGTCAATCGGGTCACGGGTCAAACGGGTCACGGGTCAAAAACGGGTCATTTTAAGCGGGTTGAAAACGGGTTCGGGTCAATCGGGTTGCGGGTCGGGTCGGGTTGGGTCGGGTTGACCCGTATTTTTCACATGAAATTTTTTATTTTTTTATTTTTATTATAAAGAAAACAATATGTATTTGCCATTTGGATAGTTATGCAACATATTATTTGATGTAAAATGCATTATTTTGAATTCACTACTTATATCATGAATAAACTCAGTTAAACTTATTAATACTTATTCAATAATTTTAAAATTATACAAATCCTAACATTGCTATCTAAAACAAAACAACACAAAGATAAGTAAAACAAATATACAAGTTTTATTTTTACATAATATCAACATTCCCAAAAAAAAAAAATTACAAATGACTTATTAGATAACTCATTTGATAAAGAATAAAAACATATAAGAAAGTTACAATTTTAAAATTTAATTTTATAATCTATTATCAATTGTGGTTGACACTCTATTTCAATTTGAGATATACATTAAAGTTTGATTGCTTACTTACTTATACCTAGTCTCTTTTATGAAGGTCATATCATTGTTAAGCAGCACACACTCTAGGAAATATCATAATTTATTTTGAAAAGCCATTTATTTTGAACATAAATTGTTAAAAAATAGATCTAAGCATTCATAATTTATGCTAATTTGATACTTTGGCTTTACTATTTTCACACTTGTGAATGTGTCTCACACATATTTACAATTTTAAATCTGTTTTTAACTTTATTGTAACCAGATTATCTTGACATGTACTTTGTTATTTGATATCTAAAAATCTTTACTCATTACAGAATGCTCAATCATTTATTTTTCAATTAATTTGCATGCAGTTATGTAAATGTATCAATTGTTTCCTTAAAACTCACAATAAACAATTAAACCAATATTGTCTTAATTTCACTATTTTTTTTTACCAAAAAAAAAAGTTTTAAAAAAATGGTTCGGGTTCGGGTCGGGTCGTGGGTCGGGTCGGGTTGACCCGCACAAAACACGGGTCGGGTCACGGGTCAACCCGTTTTTGCTTCGGGTCAAAAAAATCGGGTTCGGGTCGGGTATTTTTCGGGTCGGGTTGGGTCGGGTCAGAAAATTCTGACCCGTTTTGCCATGTCTAGTTGCTATGTTAGGCCCCCTAGCTTTTTAAAATTTCACCCTTACTCCTATATTAACTATAAAAATAAAAATAAAAATTATGTGATAAAATTTTACTATTGGATCCCGTTTAACTTTTATTGAAAAAATTACTACATTTATATATATATATGGTGAAAACACCATTTTGGTTTTTACATTTTGAGGTCACAGTTAATTTAGTCTCTATATTTTGGTAGTAATCAATTTAGTTTTTATTATTTTCAGCTTGCAACCAATTTAGTCCTTACCGTTAACTTATTAATGAAAAATGCATATGTGACAAACGGTTTGCAATATTATCATGCCTTTATTAAATTATTATATGATATAATGACATGTCTAAATTTTAGTGGTCACATCAGCATTTAGATAGAAAAAAAAAGCCACATTAGCATTTAAAATTACTTTTCTTTTCTTTACCAATTTTTTCTTTTAATTTTCTTACAATTTTTTTTAACCGAAAAAAATTTCTTTTTTATTTTTATTTCTTTATTGTAATTTCTGGGTTACCACAGACACTCTCTCTCTCTCTCTCTGTGCAATTTCTTTACTCCTTAGCTTCTCTCTCTTTTGTCTCACTCTCCACTTCACTCTTCTGCTCTTCGGTCATCAAATGCTATCAACAAAGACTCAACGCTTCCACCAATGATTGGCAAATCGGACCATACACAGTGTTCATGAAGCCACCATTGACTTCGTCCCAAAAGCTTTCTAAACAACCATTTTTCAATTCACCCAAGAAGATCGTCGTCCCTCTGCCACAACAGTTGGATAGGTTTCTTCAAGAATGAGATCCATAATGGATGGTCTTGGAGAAGAATGAGAAGGGGTTACCAAGAATAATCTGGGTTTGATTACATATGAGGTCTTTCCTTTTTGTTTTTTGGTTTTTCTACCCTTTTTGAGTTTTGAATCTTCTAATTTTTGAAAGCACCACAAGAAACAGAGATCTACTTTTTAGTTCTAATAAACCACTGTGGGAAGCAAAATGATGAATTTTTATTAAAAAAAAAAAAAAAAAAATCTTAGGGATTTCACGTATGCCCTCAGAACCTCATTAAAGAATTCCCATTCATTTTAGGAAAAGAAAGAATCTTTGGATCATTGTTGATATCTGATAGTAGTAGCACTAATAAAATAATCAAAGGTCCTTTCCCAATCAATTGTTGTTTATGTAAAGAATAAAGTTGTAGAGAAAGAGAGAGCATATTTGGTTACCAAGAAATTGCAAGGGAAAAAAATATTGAGAAAATAAAATAGAAATTTTAAATTGGAAATAAAATAAAATATTTCCAATTTATATTTCCTTAAAATAAATCAGTTTATATAAATAATTAATGCATTATTTTTTTCCCCTTAGTGCGGTCATACCATACGTTACGTAGTTCACTAAGTGAAAACATATTCAAGATATATATTACTAGAAATAGATAAGTGATTTTTTTTTTTAATTTAAGCCTTTTTTATTTAGCATAAACAAACTTTTATTAAAAAAAAATAATTAGCTTAAAAGAAAATTACAAATTTTGTGGTCAAGAGTTAGAAATCCATATTGTGTTTGTCATCTATGAAATATAATTCTTTTTTCTTTAGTTTTTACTATTGTTATAATGGATTATTCTTTAGAAATAATTTTTTAGAAAAGGAAGTGTGTTATGTGTTATACTTGACTCAGGAACAAGTGAGTAGCATCAATGTGGAGTAGCATCAATGTGGACTCTCCAGATATCCAGCCATATGCTCAAGATATAGTTCAGAAGTGTGGTGGTTTGCCATTGCTGATTATTGTTACTGGAAGGGCGCTATCTAAAGGTGAATGATGCTTTATCCTGGATGCATCGAGGGAATTTTCACAGTGCAGTGCACATGGAATGTATGGTTTTGAATCTCTGGTCTTACAATTGAAATTCAGTTATGACAGATTGGAGGGTCCTGAATTGAAGAGTTGCTTCCTTTATTGTGCCTTATTTCCAGAAGATTGGCAGGTCAGCATATTTGAATTGGTAGAATACTGGATTGAAGAAGGTTTGATTAGTGGAAATTGTACTGATATATATATGAGGGGATGTGATATAGTTGGTGCTCTTGTAGGAGCCTCTCTTTTACAAAGCTCAGAATGTGGTCGTTCCATCAAAATGCATGATCTGATTAGGGATTTAGCAGTTGGTATCTTGTCATTGGAAGGGGAGGGTTATCAATTTCTGTTTAGAAGTTATTCCAAAATGGCACAGCATTCAGACATGGGAAATAGTTCATCATACAGATTACTTGAAAGTTTTCGAAGCAATAGACAGTCAATTCTTCATGGTCGTCAGTTCTTATTAAGGGCTGGTGTAGGTCTAACTGAACCACCTGTAAAGGATGAATGGGAAGAAGCCAAGATGATGTTTTTGATGGACAATAAGTTATCCAAGCTACCTTAGAGACCAAGTTGCCTCAAACTTTTGGCATTGTTCCTCCAAAGAAATCATCACCTAAGAGTGATACCTTCGCTGTTTTTTGATTCAATGCCTTGCCTTACAGTTTTGAACTTATCCAAGACAAGGATCAAATCCTTGTAGGGAATTTAACCAAAATCCCAACCTGTGAGAAACAAAACAAATAGAAAAAACACACGCCAAAGAAAATAATCACATGCACAAGACAATATTTACGTGGTTCGGCAATTTGCCTACGTCCACGGAGTTGCAGGGATTTCACTATTATCAGGGAAAATACAATAGTGCGGAAGAACACTCTCAAGAAACCCAATTCCCAATTACACCCTAGCACTCTCTCACATAAAAAAATAAGAATAGAAGTGGCTGCCTCTTTTTTTCTATTTTTCTCTCATGCGGCTGCTCACTAGGTTAATTGGAATTTCACTCTAATCTCACGGCTGCACTTAATCTCAAACATAATATATATATATTTGTCAAAGTCGGCTGTTACTAGGAATTGTTATTCCTAGTTAAATTCGGTCAATAGTGATCGACTTAGGTGGACGTGGGCTTGTGGCAATTCAAGCCACACACACGGCCCACTTCAACAAATCTCCACCTTGGCTTGAATTGATCAAGCTACACTAGCAAACTCCTCCATCAGCTCCACCTTAGCCCTTAAGGGCTCACAAGCTGCAAACATCAACCATAATCCTCCATAACACAATCCCTCATCCCTGCAACTCATCCTCCTGTCCTCAAGCTAGAAGACCAATTGAAGCTGCGCACAGCTTCAACTTCTCAATAGTGACACCCTTAGTCAACATGTCTGCCAGGTTCTTAGATCCACAAATCTTCTTAAGTATTACCAGCTTATCTTCAACAAGATAACGGATAAAGTGGTATTTTGTCTGTATGTGCTTCGACTTTGAATGAAAAGCCGAATTTTTGGCAAGAAAGATTGCACTCTGACTGTCACTGTGTAGAATGCCCATCTCCTGCTTCTTACCCAATTCATCTAAGAAACCATGTAGCCAAATCATCTCATTTCCAGCTTCAGTTGCTGCAACATACTCAACTTTTGTAGTAGACAAAGTGACAATCTTTTGCAGATTTGAACCCCATGATATAGCTGTACCACCTAGAGTAAATACAAATCCAGTAGTACTATTTCTACTATCAATATCACCAGCAAAATCAGCATCTACATAACCCTGCAGTTTCAAACTTGCACTTGTGAAGTAAAGACATGTATCTGATGAACCCTTCAGATATCTCAGAATCCACTTAACTGCCTCCCAATGCTGCTTTCCAGGCCTACTCATGAATCTGCTCACAACTCCCATTGCATGTGCAATGTCTGGCCTTGTACACACCATAGCATACATTAAGCTGCCAATAGTTGAGGCATAGGGCACCTTGCTCATGTGGTCCCTTTCTTCTTCTGTCTTCGGTGACTGTTCTTTGCTTAGTTTGAAATGACTACCCAAGGGTGTGCTCACTGGTTTAGCTTCATTCATGTTGAACCTGCTAAGAACTTTCTTCACATACTCTGACTGTGAAAGCTTCAATGTATCATTAGCCTTGTCTCTAATGATCCTTATACCAAGGATTTGCTTTGCAACTCCCAAATCTTTCATTGCAAACTGTTTGGACAATTGCTTCTTCAGATTATTAATCTCCTCAATGCTAGACCCTGCAATAAACATATCATCCACATACAATAGTAACATAATGTAAGAATTGTCAAAAGACTTAACATAGCAACAGTGATCAGCTTCACATCTCTTGAACCCAATTCTATGCATAAAACTGTCAAATTTCTTGTATCACTGCCTAGGAGTTTGTTTTAGGCCATACAAGCTCTTTCTCAGTTTGCAGACTAGATTCTCTTGTCCCTAAACAATGAACCATTCTGACTGAATCATGTAAAGGTCTTCCTCCAAGTCACCATGAAGGAATGCTGTCTTCACATCTAACTGCTCAAGATGTAAATTTTCTGCAACTACTATTCCCAGTACCAGTCTGATTGTTGACATCTTCACAACTGGAGAAAATATCTCTGTGTAGTCAATGCCTTCCTTCTGCTGGAACCCTTTAACAACTAATCTGGTCTTGTAACGTTTGCTACCATCATGCTCATTCTTTATTCTGTATACCCACTTGTTGTGCAAAGCCTTCTTTCCTACTGGCAATTCAGTCAGTTCTCATGTCTGATTCCCCAACAAGGAATCCATCTCATCCTTCATGGCTAACTCCCACTTGCTTGAATTCTCATCTTGCAAGACTTCATCATAACACTCTGGCTCACCACCATCAGTCAACAGGAGATAATTTAGAGTGGGTGAATAACGCTATGGAGGTTTAATGTTCCTGGAAGATCTGCGGACTTCAGCTACAGGTGTACTCAGATCTACCTGTGAATTTACATTCTTCTTATCTTCTTCACCCCTTTTCTGGACAGTACCTTCTGTCAATTCATCTAAATTGACAAACTCAGATTTCTTCTGATCTATCTCTGTAACATCTGACACTACAGTTGACCTGTCCTTATACATAACCTGTTCATTAAATATCACATTTCTACTTCTGATGATTTTCCTGTTTTGTTCATCCCAAAACCTATAGCCAAATTTCTCATCACCATAGTCAATGAAAAAAACATATTTTAGACTTTGCATTAAGTTTACTACGTGCATCAGAATCAATATGAACATAAGAAACACAACCAAAAACTTTTAAGTGTGAAAACTTTACCTCTTTACCGCTCCAAACCTCTTCAGGAAGTTTGAACTTCATGGGAACTGAAGGTCCTTGGTTTATCAGGTAAGCTGCAGTGCTAACAGCATCAGCCCAAAAGGTTTTTGGTAGTCCAGCATGCAACCTCATACTCCTAGCACGCTCATTGAGAGTTCTGTTCATGCGCTCAGCCACACCATTCTGCTGTAGTGTCCCAGGAATGGTCTTCTCCATCCTAATTCCCTGTGCAGCACAATACTTACTGAACCCTCCATCTATGTACTCTCCTCCATTATCTGACTTCAAATATTTTACTTTCAAACCTGTTTCTGTCTCAACCATGGCATTCCACTTCTTAAAAGTTTCAAACACATCAGATTTATTTTTCAGAAAATAAACCCATACCTTTTTGCTTGAGTCATCAATGAAAGTGATGTAGTACCTTGAACCTCCAAGGGATGCAACCGGAGAAGGCCCCCCACAAATCAGTATGTACTAATTCCAATTTTTCAGCCTTCGGTGTCCTGCAAGAAGCTCACCTTTTTCTGATTTCCTAAGATGCAACTTTCACACATGTTAAAATCAATGGATTTCAATTCTGGTAGTTTTCCTTTTGACAGCAGCATCTTCATCCCTTTCTCACTCATGTGGCCAAGTCTGCGGTGCCATAGGCTTGTATCAGTACTTGCATCAGCAACTGCAATTGTGTCTCTTGGACTTGAGGTCATATACAGAGTACCAGTTTTCTTTCCATGAACCAGTACCCTATCTCCCTTTGTAACCTTCCAAGTACCACCAATAAATAGTATTGCATGCCCTTCATCATCAAGTTGTCCAACAGAAATCAGATTCCTCCTTAGGTCAGGAATATGTTGAACCTTCTCCAGTAACCAAACAGATCCATTGGGCAACAATATCTGGACATTTCCCATACCTACAACATCCAAAGCTGAACCATCAGCCAAATACACCTTACCAAAATCACCTGTAACATAATTCTGTATGATTTCTCAGTGTGGAATGGTATGAAATGAAGCTCCTGAATCCAAAACCCAATCATCAAGTGGACTGTCTACTGCAAGAAGTAATGCATCATGTACCTCTTCTGTTACAGCATTAGCAGAATCATCTTCATTCTTCTTCTTAGGACTTTTGCATTGATTCCTAAAGTGCCTGTTTTCCCACAGTTCCAGCATTGTACTTGTTGGCCTGATCTAGATTTGCTTCTGTTCCGATTAGAATTTTTGGATTTTGATCTACCTCGGTTTGAATTTCTGTCATTAATTCTGCCTCTTGTCTCAAGGTTTAGGACAAAACCAGATCCTGAGGTTTCGCCTGCATCTCTTCTGCGAATCTTCTCAGCCAAAATTAAATCTCGTATGTCATTGTACTTTAGCTTTTCTTTTCCTGTAGAATTGCTTACTGCCATCTTCATTGCCTCCCAACTGTTTGGCAAAGAAGCCAAGACGATCAGAGCACGAATCTCATCATCAAAATCAATTTCTACAGACGACAATTGATTTGTGATAGTATTAAATTCATTCAGATGTTGTGCTACTGATGCATTCTCTGCCATCTTCAAATTGAACAATTTCTTCATCAGATGCACCTTGTTGTTTGCGGACGGCTTTTCATACATACCGGACAAAGCCTTCATTAAATCTGCTGTGGTCTTCTCTTTTACAACATTGTGTGCAACAGACCTAGACAGAGTTAACCTAATAACTCCCAATACTTGTCTGTCAAGAAGAGCCCATTCCTCAGCCTTCATAGCCTCAGGTTTTTCCCCTAGAAGCGGTAGATGCAACTTCCTCCCATAAAGGTAATCCTCGATTTGCATCCTCCAAAATCCAAAGTCTGTGCCATCGAACTTTTCTATTCCAGACGCCTTTCCTGCTTCCTCTGCCATTGCTCCCACTCAAACCTAAACTTGGCTCTGATACCAGTTGTAGGGAATTTAACCAAAATCCCAACCTGTGAGAAACAAAACAAATAGAGAAAACACACGCCAAAGAAAATAATCACATGCACAAGACAATATTTACGTGGTTCGGCAATTTGCCTACGTTCACGGAGTTGCAGGGATTTCACTATTATCAGGGAAAATACAATAGTGCAGAAGAACATTCTCAAGAAACCCAATTCCCAATTACACCCTAGCACTCTCTCACATAAAAAAATAAGAATAGAAGTGGCTGTCTCTTTTTTTCTATTTTTCTCTCATGCGGCTGCTCACTAGGTTAATTGGAATTTCACTCTAATCTCACGGTTGCACTTAATCTCAAACATAATATATATATTTGTCAAAGTCGGCTGTTACTCGGAATTGTTATTCCTAGTTAAATTCGGTCAATAGTGATCGACTTAGGTGGACGTGGGCTTGTGGCAATTCAAGCCACACACACGGCCCACTTCAACAATCCTTGCCAAAGTCACCTTTTACGCTTATGAGCCTTGAAGTACTTATTCTACGCAATTGTGAACGCCTGGCTCAGCTTCCATCTGAGATTGGATCTCTGAGACGACTAGAGGTGCTTGATGTCCAAGGAACAGAGATTGAAAAATTACCTTATGAGATTTCTGACCTGGTTTCACTGAGGCACTTAAAAGTATCATTTTACGGATCTGTCGACCAGAGTGAACATGATAGCCTGCCTCATGAATTGGTCCCAGACGGAATAATATATCGTCTCCATGAATTGGAAGCTCTCAGTATTGATGTGTACCCAGGAGATGAAAGGTGGGATAGGAATGTGAATTCTGTCATAAATGAGGTGGGTAACTTGAAAAAGTTAATTGCCTTTTGTTGTTGTTTCCCAGAAGTACAGTTTCTTGAACGCTTTCTTGAAAAAAGCCTATCATGGAAAATTCGAGGTTTAACTGATTTCAAATTTGTAGTTGGCCATGATGTTAAACGCTTCTCCTATCTGGTTGGGGACAATCTGGAGTTTGAATATGTACAATGGGGTCAGTGCATGAGATTTGTAAATGGTGAGATGATTCCAGATGCGGTTCTGAAAATATTAACTTGTTCTACTGCATTCTATCTGGATCATCATATCAAAGTCTGCAGCCTAACAGAGTTCGGGATCAGTAATCTCAATGGACTGAGATTATGTGTTGTGAGGGATTGTCCCAAGATTGAAACGGTTATTGCTAGCAAGAACCCATATGAAGCTGTATTTCCAGTTCTGGAGCACCTGAGCATTTATTATCTGTCTAACCTTGGGAAGATTTGGGAAGGAACGATACCACAGGGAAGCTTTAATAATCTAAGAATATTGACAGTGCATACTTGCCCCAAATTGCAATTTGTTTTTGCAAGCTCCATGCTCCAGTTTTTCTCCAACTTAGAGGAGCTGATAGTCGAACATTGTCCAGCCATTACGGAGATTATATTTCAGGACTATATGGTTGATTCTGGTAGTGGCACACTCCCTAGATTGAAAACATTAAAACTTCACTATCTACCTGAATTGGTTAACATTATGCAAGGTGCATGGCCCCCATTAGAAAACATTAGCTTCTACAATTGCCCTGTATTGAAGAAGCTTGGCATTGACTCCAATTCAAGTCATACCATAAAAGAGATTAAAGCAGAAAATGATTGGTGGGAAAAATTAGAGTGGCAAGATGCTTCATTACACTAACGTCTTCAAGCTTATTTCACATCTGTTTCTGACAATGATTTATAATAAAAATTTGCAAGCATAAACAAGGATTTATCCCTTTTTGGTACCATCAGTTGCTCTGCTCGCATGGTTATCAGGAACAAAAAGAGGCCATTCCAAAAAGATCCAACAAGAATAAGTTTATGAATATTCTGTTGTAGTTGATTGCACCAGTGACATATGTCAGAAAAGGTGTAGATATCCTGGAAAATCGTAAGTTCTGGTGACAGGAGTGTCAACATGTTTTTGTGATTTACTTGCCCCAGCTCTGGTGGACCTATATTAAACTAGTGCATATTTTGTATGCTCTTGTAGAGTTGTTCTCTTTAGTTTTGCTACATTTTCGCGTTCTATAATCTATTTCAAAACCTCAAATCTATGTTCAGGATTTGATCCAAAACCTAGCATTCTATATCTGGCTTTCTTCTTTTTAGGTTGCTACAATTCTTGAAGTCCATGCCTGGTTACTCCAGGCTATGCTGCCATATCTGTTGTGTTTTTATTGAATGGCATTATGGCTGTAAACTTTGTGCAGCATGATACTTTTTGGATTTGTCATGTCTTTTCGCCTGAGTTTTGTGGACGCTGATGCAAAATTGTAAGCAACATAAACAAAGTGTAATTTTTCAAACAGTTTGCTATTGTCTGATGATATAATTTTGCTTTATATTGTAGATTTAGGTATGCAAGGAACTTTATGCTAATAGATTAACTTTTTTAGTTTGATAAATGGACTATAACAAGAACCAGTGTCTTTATCAACATGATCTGAACTTTTCATATGGGCTATGTCAAAGTTACTCTTAATTTTGGCCAAACTTTTGCCTTTCTCATAAAACAGTTTTACAGGATGCCTAAATTTGAAAACTTAGGACTTATTTGAGGGTTCGTTGCTCATCCTCTCCTGCTGAGGTCGTGGCTCAGTACAATGTCTCTCTATCTCTCTCACGCAGAGTCAGCCCAGGTTTTGTGGGGCTTCTCTGTTTTACTCCACTTAAAACTTAAATGGAGGGAAAGGATATAAGGGAGAAATGAAAAAGTTGAGAAAAAAGCAATAATCGAATGCTACTTTCTTTCTCCATGTGTTTAGTTGTCCATGGGTGGAAGAAGAGAGAAAATGGTTGATCCGATGATAATAATACTATTAAGAATAAATTATTAAAGGTAGGAAAATTCTTTTTCTGTAAGAAGTAAGAACCCTAGTTGCTGCATACTGGCATGTGTCAACATATTAGAGTGACACCTAACAAGTGCCAATTTAATGAAAACTTTGGTTAACCCTTAACGTTTCTCACACTCTCTCTTTATCACACACAGACAAAACCAAAAGAAAAAGAAAAATCTCTCTCTCATTAGAACCTCATCAACGCCTCTCTCTCTCTCTTTCTCTCTCTCTCAGATTATCCACCTTTGAACCCATAAAAAACTACCACCGCCACATGTTTTGGCCTTTGATCTCACCTGAACGTATCTCTGTCAACCCTACCTATCCATGCCATGTCTCCTTCGTTCCACTGCTTCACCCCTCTCCCTTTTTGCCTGTTCCACCCCCTTCCCTCTCTCTCCATTGATGCCACCCTTAACCCCTTTATCACTCCTTGCCATTCCCATCCCCCACCCCCCTCTTCACCGCCAAGGACCATCACTCTCACTACCTCTTCTTTTAACGACATTGTCCTTGACAATGACAAAGACAACAACTCGCAAATTTTTCCAAGTTTGTTTTTGTTTGTGATTTTGATTGTGATTATTTTTTAAGTTTGAATATTTGTCTTGATGGGTGGGTCGACGGAGACATGGTTAGGTGGGATTGGTGGCCTAAGCATGTGGTGGTGGTGGTGGTTTGATGAGTTTAATGGTGAGTTAAGGGGCTGGGTTTCTAATGAGAGAGAGAGAGAGAGAGAGAGAGAGAGAGAGAGAGAGAGAAACGTTAAGGCTAAGTGTTAACAGAAGGTTTCATTAAATTGGCACTTCACAGGTGTTGCTCTAATATGTTGACACGTATGCCAATATGCAGCAAGCACTGTAACTAAGTTTGTAATATCATATCAGACTTTCAAAGAGCCTTTCAATCAAAGAAGACAATATCTGATAATATCCTTGTGGCCTTTGAATTACTTCATCACATGACAAGGAAGAAATCAGGAAAAATGGGACATATGGCTCTAAAGTTGGATATGAGCAAGGCATATGATAGGTTGGAATGGAATTTCCTTCAACGGACTATGGAGAAAATGGGGTTTCACCCAAAATGGGTTGGGTGGATTATGGAGTGCATTAAGTCAGTTACCTACTCGGTGTTGATAAATGGTGAGCCTAAGGGCCACATTATTCCGACTAGAGGTATTCGCCAAGGGGATCCCTTATCCCCCTACCTCTTTCTTTTATGCTCGGAAGGGTTGACTAGTCTCATTGAGCAAGCGGTGAATGAAAGACATATTGAGGGTTTCTCTCTTTGTAAGCATGGGCCAAAGATCTCTCACCTTTTCTTTGCAGATGACAGCCTCCTGTTTTGTCGAGCAAGGGTGGAAGATGTGATAAAAATTCAAGAGATTTTGGGAAAGTATGAAGTTGCATCGGGTCAAAAAATAAACTTTGATAAAACTACCATCTTTTTTAGCAAGAACGTTCCTATGTCTACCAAGGAACAAGTGCAAAATTTGTTGAGGGTTCCAGAAATCAAAGAATATGAAAAATATCTAGGTTTGCTGGCAGTTGTGGGGCGTAATAAAAGGGCTAGCCTAAATTATATCAAAGACCGAGTGTGGGGCAAGTTACAAGGTTGGAAGGAGAAATTGCTATCACAAGCCAGTAAGGAAGTTTTGTTGAAAGTGGTAGTACAAGCCATTCCGACTTTTGCTATGAGTTGCTTTCGATTACCGGTTGGCCTTTGTCAAGATATTGAAATGCTCATTCGTAAGTTTTGGTGGGGTCAAAAGGGTGATAGGAGGAAAATTCATTGGAAAAAGTGGGAGGTGTTGTGCAAACCAAAAATAGAAGGAGGGTTAGGTTTTAAGGACCTATGCAAGTTCAACGAAGCAATGCTAGCTAAGCACGTGTGGAGGTTGCTGCATGATACAGAATCCTTATTTTTTAAGGTTTTCAAAACGAAGTACTTCCCAAACTATTCTCTGTTTGAAGCCAAATCTTCCTCGGGCTCCTTCGCATGGAAGAGCATTCTATGGGCAAGAAAGTTGGTTCAGAAAGGGGCGTGTTGGAGAGTGGGTGATGGGTAGTCAATTAGGATTTTCCAAGATGCTTGGTTACCATCTGACAGTGGCAAGGTTTCCTCTCCTCCATCCGATGTTGGTTCGAATGCAAATGTAGTAATGCTCATAAACCTGGTCACCGGGTGGTGGAATACCCATCTCATTGATCGCCACTTCTACCCACTGGATGCAAAACTCATTAAATCCCTTCCTCTGTGTTCAATCCCTCAGTCTGATTTGCTGATTTGGCTGAAGGAGAAGATAGGGACTTATTCAGTTAAATCAGGTTATAAGCTTCTGTGTGAGTGGCAAAATGAGGAGCTGAGTCAACCTCGAATTTTTGATATTGATAGGAACTTTTGGAGTAGTATTTGGAAGATAAAAGTCCCAAGAAAGATAAAGCATTTTATCTGGAAAGCATGCTCTAATTCACTACCGACGAAGGAAAATCTGTTGAAGCGGAAAATTGTACAAGATTCAGTGTGTCAACGTTGCTCAAATGGCTCAGAGGATGTGGTACATTTGCTGTGGAGCTGTGATGATTTAAGGGAGGTTTGGAACGGGGAGTTTGGGTGGGTGTACAATGCAGGAGTTCAATGGACCTATTTCTCTGAGATTTGGAAGTTCGTTCAGACAAGGCCACACTCCGTTGCTCTTTTTGCAGCTACAGCATGGTCCGCTTGGTATCATAGAAACAAGCTCCGGTTGGGTGAAGCTTCCATCTCGTTGGGACAGATTAGGAGATTCGCTCGTAATTACATCCGTGATTTTAAAAATCTGACCAGTATGCCTTTTGCATCAGTTCGCACTGCTCCTCGAAGATGGTGTCCACCTGCAGATGATGTGTGGAAGATAAACTTCGATGGCGCAATATTTGGTGAGTCGGATGAAGCTGGAATTGGCGTGGTTATTCAAGATTGCAAGGGTGAAGTTAAGGCTGCTTTGTCCGAGAAGATAAAAAGCCTCTAATCGTGGATGTACTGGAACTGATGGCTGCTAAGAGAGCGATGACTTTTTCCTTTGAAACAGAAACTTCTAGAGTTGTGCTCGAAGGAGATTCTGCTTCAGTGATCAAAGCAATTCAGCTCGGTGGCTGGGAGTTCGCACAGGGGGGTCACCTCATCCACAACATCTCTACGTTAAAAAACTCTTTTCAGAGTATTTCTTTCTCTTATGTTGTACAGCAAGGCAATGCAGTTGCACATGCCTTTGCCCAGAGACCTAGACATTCTTTTCCTTTATCTGTCTGGGTGGAGCATGTTCCACAGGACATTGTTTCTTTCTTTTTGCATGACCTTGGGTTTTCTTAATATAAAGCAATGACATGGTTTTCTTTCTCAAAAAAAAAAAGTTTGTAATAAATCCTTGCCCTTGAATTAAATGGGTCCCTGTTTTTTAGGACACATGGTATTTACAAAATTTAATGGTAAAAAAAAAGTCACATTACAACACTATTTATTTTGCAAAAATAAAATTTTGGTCCCTACATTTTGGGTTGATTCCTGTTTTAGTGCTTAGTTCTTTAAATAACCTATTTTAGTCCTTGAAAATCGAAAACCATTATCATTTTGATCCCTGCTATTATCTCACTAACAGAAATGGACTACGTGGCAGATGGAGTGCATTGTTGGCAGTGTATCTTGCAAGTTGGCCAAGTTGTGAGCTACTTGCAAGTTGCCTCTAACACTTGAGTCTTTTGAACTTCCAACATGTGCTCCTCACGTGGCCTTTTGCGGGTTGCATCACTCGTGAGCTAGTTGCGAGCCAAGTTGTGAGATGCTCTGTCTTCACAGTTCTTCACCAATTTTCACATTGAATCCTTTACATTTAATCCCACAAAAATACAAGGAAATGATTGAGGAATTACAATCAAATTTGACATGGAATTAATGCCAACAAAAAAAATTGAAAATCACAACATTACAATCTCCCCCTTTGGCTATTCTGTGACAAAATCCCTAAACAGACTCTAGACTTAAATGTGAGTTAGGGAACAAAGGAAAAAATCATTCACACATATATACCTGTGACCTGAAACATTTGCACATAACAATTAAATTCATAAGATTGAGACAAGTAGAAATCAAGGCAAGTATATAGAACAAGTAAATTGTGATCAAGTAGATACCAAATCAGTGCAATTAAAACATAACTTGATCAAATAGGAAAAGTCATTAAGAAATGACTACAATGAACATTTAACTAGTAAATGAACGTCTAGACATGCAAACAATGAAGCACAAAGCAAAACTAAGTGCATGTCCAACAAGTGTATGATGCAATAAAGAAAACTAAAGCAAGAAAGCATAGAAAAACTGAATGCATCGTAAAAAGGTTATAAAAAACCAAGTACATAAACAATAAATAGCGTACTAAAGTAAGCAAAGTTAAACCAAAGTATTGAAAACATAAAGACTAAATAACTACAAAAGACAGGTTAGAAGCAGTTAGAATCTTCTATCTTGTGTGGCTTTGAGTTATCTTTATATCTATATACTCACTGTGTTTCCCCTTTCTCTATGCTCTCCCCTTTACTATATGCTATAAAAAAAAATAAATAAATAAAAAATTCTCCCCCTTTTTGTCACGAATGGCAAAAAAGAGTAGTCAGTCAAGCTTGAGTTGAATAGCATCCAACTGAATCTCAATTGCTGTGAGGCAATCTAGAACTTGATTGTTGTTAGCATACATCACATTGGACAATCGAGAGTTATGGTCATTCATGTCTCCTATCATAGTTACAATCCAGTCCCACTGAGGAATGAATGACTAAGATGGTAGCTGAGGATGTGGGGTATGAGGCTCTGAATTCTGAGGATTAGAAACTTCAGTTTCAGCCTGATGAGACGAGCCAGGAGCAGTAGTAGATTGTCCACCAATAGTAGCGAGAACTAGACTTTTCACTTCATTTTTGGGAGTTCGAGTTGAACTCTTCTTTGTTGTTTCCACAAAGGATTGATTCTTGCTACTCTTCAAGGAATGAAAAGTGATTGGACCAGGATGAGTAAGAACAATACCAATCGAAGGAGTATGAACCCCTTTAAGTAACAAAATCTTCATTATAAGGTTGCAAAATGGAAGGCATGTCCTTGTAGCTGATTTGCTAGCAGTCTTCCCCAAAGTTTGGAAGATATGAGCACAAATCTCTATTAGAGCTCTAGTTATAAGATCATAAAGAAACCTTGCTCGACCAATATTGATGGATATGGTGTTGATCAAAGGATACACATTTGAGTACATGATCAAAGCAAGAATTTTGACCTGAAGAGTGAACATTCTAGTTCCAATTGACGTTTCCATGGAGGAAACAATAAGATCAGTCCCTAGCAAAGCAAGAATGGGATCAAGAGGTCTGAATCTATCATCTTATGGAGTTGTATTAGCATCCTCAAGGCGACCAATTTGAAGAATTGATGCCAAGTAGTCAGGGGTTATGATGAAGTTCTTCTTGCAGACCCAACACTTCAATTCATCTTTGGTAAACCAAGCATTTGCAAAGAATTCTTTGATCAAATCTTCAATTGGGCTTGAAACATTCCAAAGAGATGAGACCAATCCTTGTTGGCGAAGATGCTTGGGATTATTGTTGATCCAAGTGTTTCAAATTTCACTATTCTTTCCACCATAGCCGGAGCATTTTGAAGTGAGAAGTGAAAGTTGGAAGTTTGTAATTGTCCTAAACTTTTTGCGATCAAAGTTGGCGGGCACTTGTCTTGTTCTTTTGGATATGGGAGAAGTGGGGAATTCAACCATTGGTTTTCTCCCATGAGATGACCTTTGAGACATCTACAAGACTGTTAGGACATATGTGTTTCACATATTAAGAACATATGTCATGATTTTATGTAATTGGCTTATCCTTTGACAAAACACACTTTACTTGTAATTAGGTAGATTTAGGATGTGTTTAAATACTTCAAGAAACCATGTTTCAAGATCAAGTGTTGAAGCCTTCAAGTCTGTCCAAGAAAACAAGCTGAAAGTGCAGAATTACTAAAGCTCGACACCTAGCATGTGTCGAGGTTTAGGGAAGCTTTTCAACCCGTGTGCTTGACACCTCCAAACTGTCGAGGCTTAAGAATTTCAGAATTCTGATATGATTTTCTTGAGATTCGTGAATGTGTCTTTGGGCTTCTTTTCTCCTAACCCTAGACATATAAAAGGATTGTTTTAAGGGCCGTCAAACAATTCACAAGTTGCACAAGCATTGAGCAAACTCTGTTCAAGCAAATTGTGACCGGAGACGAAGTTCTTGCCTGAGTTCATCTCTTTCTCTTGAAGAAGTTGCTGTGTATGTGCATCGTAGGGTTTTGTGACCAAGCATCTTCTTGATCTTCATCGTATGGATGAACTGAAGAACTTTGCATCCAACAACCTTCTTACTTGGTGATTGAAGTTGCGTACTGGGATTTGCACAATTGGTTAGTCATGTACTTGGGAGCCGTGCATCGAAAGGGAAACTATCACTACAGAATAAGTTCAGTTGGGTATTAGGGTAAGGGTTCAACTGTAGCTTGGTAAGGTACTTGGGATTCCTTTATTTGTAACCGTTTGTTGTGATAATAGTGGAGTTTCGGGAGTGGTGACCTGAAAATCACCCGATGGGGTTTTTGCCGTGTAGGTTTTTCCCATTCGTAAACAAATCACCATGTTATTTAATTTCCGCTGCATTTTTAGTTGTTTGGTGATTTGTTTGTGCTACCACACGCTTTGCATGTTAATTTGATTAATTAATAAACTTGGTTAATTAATTAATTAATTTATCACAAGGGGTCAATTCATTTTTGGCCTATCAAAGAAAAACATACAAGCAAAAAACCATACACAAAATGGCAACAAACATGATTAAATGCAAGTTAGTACAAAACAAAGAAAAAATCCCTAAAAAACAAGTTTAAAGAGCATAAACTAAGTTAAATGACATGTTATGGATGCTAGATGACCAAAAAGATGCGAACGCATCAATTGGAACATGACATGACAAGGGTGATAGGGTTTGTGCAGAAAGAGCAAATGTGCAATGTATGAACAAGGTATGAACAAGCACATGTTAGGCAAAGTGTGTAGATTATACAACTAATGATGCAAACATGTTACAAATATGTAAACATGATAAACCCTAAAGTTTGGTACTCAACGGAGTCCAAACGAGTGAAAAAATGCCTTAGGGACATTTTATCAAACATTTATCATGCAAACTAAAACCCTATACATTGTGAAATCTACCCTTAATACATGTTCTAAATGCCACAAGGAGCCAAAATTTGCAACAACAGCACAAATGGGACAAAACCCAATCAATAATTTGATAAAAATTTAAGTTTTCCCAGCCTCCATTGAAAAAATGGACCCAACCCTAGGTTTTAAGAAATCTAGAACATAATTTAAGGAATTGAAAGAGAAAAAGTGTTAGGAATTATCTTAGAGTAGTCCAAGAAGTGAAATCCAAGAGTTTGTGGTTGAGTTTTGAAGGAAAATCTTTTTTTTCGGAGAGGGAGTCGCAAGAGAGAAGAAGATAGGTTTTTGAAAAACTGACACTATATTGCCCTTAAAAACTATATTTTCGCACATTTCTTGAGTCAGTGACTTGCGACCTAGTCGCAAGCCTACTCACGAAACATATAAAGCCTGGAAATTTTAGTGGGGAAATTTCTCAAGTTAGGTCCAAGTCGCAATATAGTCACCGTTGAGTCGCGATATACACTACCTGAATTTAAAAAAAAAAATTTGAGAAATGGATCACATCATCTCACAACTAGGCTGGTGTAGACACCTCATTTTGTACTCCTTTCGACTCGGGCCCCCGTTCCTTAACGACGACATTACTCTGATGCCGAAGGTTGACTTGGGACGTAGTCACAAGCCCACTTGCGAAATATACAAAGCCTGGAAATTTCACAGGGGAAATTTCCCAGGTCAGGTCCAAGTCGCGATATAGTCGTAGCTGAGTCGCGATATACACTGCCGGAATTTTAGACAAATTGAGAAATGGATCACATCATCTTACGACTAGGCTAGTGTAGACAACCCATTTTGTACCTCTTACAACTTGGGCCCCTGTTCCCTAATGACGAAATTACTTTAAGGCACAAGGTTGATTTCAGGCCCAATTTTGTGAAATCTTAACTTGAGGAATTATTTATGAAAAAATAAACTTATTTTGGAAGAATAAACCTATTTTTGGAAAAGAAAGGCTGCTGGAAACCCTAAGTGTGCGTACGCATACATGTTTATGTGCACGCATACTTAAACCATGCGTACGCATACCTAGGGCATGCGCACGCATACCTTGAGTTTGCGCACGCATCTAGAGTTCCAGAAACTATGAAAGGAAAGCTTTTGTACATAAATATGTGTGGAACAAATCCAAAATCATCTGGGAGCCGCCCTACAACTCTATTTTACCATTCTATAAAGCCATAAAAGGCACTTTTTCAAAGGGGAGGGGGGGTATCTGCAAGATTCACTAGAAAATAGTGAATCAAAGAGGAAGTCTTTTACAAAACATCCTTAAGTCAAGTTTTGGTCAAATCAAGCTCTAAAGAGTTCTTGTGTTGAGGTAAAGGTTCTAACTTTGGCTCTTCACTTTTTCTTTTTTTGTTGTTGTTTGCGTATATGATTTATATGCTTTAATATGTTTATGTAAGTGCCCATGACTAGTTTTGGGAAGTGTGCCTTAGCCTAGGGTGGACCATGGCAGAGGGTGTAAATTGAGTTGTTGTCTAGTTTAGGTATAGGAACCATAAATATAGCGCCCTTCGTGGAAGGACTGATATTTACTGTAGCACGTATTCGGAGTTTAGGTATGGGGATGGGAAGGTGTTAGACACCCAATTCCAACCAACCTATGAGTCAGCTTCCACTCATTGTGCTCCAAGTCTTAAACTCATTAAAGGCATATTTAATATGTTATTCTAACTCACTCACACACACACACACACTATAACATTTATCTAAAAGCAAACAATCATGGCATAATCATTCAAAGCCTAGTGTTCATCTATCATGGCATTAAGCATATATTACCAAGGGTAGAAATATCATAAGACAGATTCAAATAAGCATGTCATGATATCTAAACCTCAAAATCATGGGATTCAACCAAGCCCATTAATGTTCATCAACCATATCATGCTCATCAACCAATCCCAATGCATGTTCATATTATTATGCATGACTTACCTCATTGCATCACAACACCTATGCATCAATACACGATCATATTCATATGCATGTTCATGGTATTCAAACAATTTTAAACCATAATAATTGTCGACACCCGGCCTAAAACGAAGAACCTTGGACCTTTGTTCTACCACCCGCCGTGGCAACGCTCTCGCGAGCGCAGGGCCCGTTGGAGGCCCCTCTCGATGATCGGTTTGGCTTGAGCGGAGCTTCGAGTGCTCTCTCTCTTGGTGGAGGAAGGTATTTATCTACCTTTAGAGGTGTGGTAGGAATCTTGGCCAAATTTTAGGTGATTACCAAAGGTAAGTGAAGTCGCCACTAATCATTGGTTTTTTCTAAGGTGTGATTGGTCACCTGTTTTTTCTTACCAATCCTAGGCTAAGAAAAAGGGCATTTTTTCAAATCTAATGTGGATGACGAAAAATCTTGATTCTTGAGTCTGAAAGTTTGGTTACGTGTGGGGAAGGTGTTAGGCACCCCACAACACCTGTCCAAGGACAGTTCTTTGTTTGATAAAACCTTAATTTTTAGAGATTGGTAGTAAAAAACATGATTTTGGCATTGGCTTTCGGGGCTTTTGCATGCATAGGGGCTTTGAGGTTTGGCTTTTGAATAGGTGTGGTCCCAATCCATGCTTTCCTAAGGCATTCGAGCAAAGTACTAGATTTCTACGGCGAAAATCCGACGACATGTCACCTTACTTTCATAGTGGAAATTAGGCATCACTTTGCCTTAGGTAACATGGACTGTGACAATCATATTGGAAGGGGCGAGCAGGTATATATATATACATACATCATGCACAATGCAAGCATATAGAGCAGGAAAGTAAATGCCTACATCCCTACAGCGTGGCCCAAAATATAGATGCAGGAAAGTAAACAGGGGTTGCCATACTCTGGAGATGAGGATGAATGGTACACAACAGGTTATACCTAATACAACCCATCTAAGTGGGAAAGAAGGGAGGAAGAAAGGGGGTTTAAAAGAGTACGTAACCAAATAGGAGAGGCTAGACCCCTAAACCTACTAAACCAGCCGCTTGGCTTATATCCACATGCTCGCATCCTTGCCCCTTTTGCTTGCGCTTGGGAGATCGTGCCCTAGCTCTATGTGTCCTTGCTCCGTATGTGTATATGCGAAGGCAAAGACAAGAAACCAGCAGACAAGCAATGGAAAGAAAGAGATGTGTAAATAATGCGCAATGGGTATAAAGCAGACAAGCATACAAGCGAAGCAAGCATGGGATGTGGCAGGAGACATGACAAGCAACAAGATAAGCAAGCGAACTAGAAGGCAAACAAACAAGGAAGCAAACAAAAGGTGGTGTTTACGAGGGAGAAATGTAGGTTTGGATCGAATATCCATAACTTCATTCTGTTGAAGTATGGACGACTCACTAGCAAGCAAGACTCATGCATGAACATGTGAACAAGCGTGCAAAGATGCATAGAAAGCCAACGGGTGGCACAAACAAGCATGGTAAGTACATCATCGCACAGAGCAGAAAAGGGGAAAGGTATGCATGAAGCAACTGGCATCATGGCGATGTGTACCAAATGGTTACATCCAAACAAGGCTTCACGGGCGTCGGATGTAACCACACAACCACAAACTCGTTAAGGGCGTCAAGCATGGCAAAGCCTAGAACTAGAGAGGCTAACACAAGCATAAAGTATAGAAGCAAGCAAGAATAGACATGCAAATAGGAATGATCCAAACCCTTTTAATATGGGCCATGGTACATGGACGATGACAAAGACCATAGGGTCTAGATCGGGTCTGGACCAATAGGCCAAAACACAAGAAAATGCGATAAAAGGAACAAAAGGGCTACAATAGCACATGCCATGACAAACAAGGTCTAGGCCTAAGCACATAAACATGGCATGAAGCATGCAAGCACATAGATGATGACATAAAGCATGTAGAGAACATCGATCTAAGCATGTAAACACACCGATCTACACATATAAGCATGAAGATATGCATGTAGGCATGTAAATGTACATCTAAGCATGTGGATGTAAGCATAAAAGAATGGATGAACACATATCCAAGCATCCAAGCATGTGAAGGCATAGGAGCATAGAAATGCATACAAACATGTAGATCTAAGCAAGGCATGGTCGAGGACATAATATCAAGCATATGAGCATATAGATCCAAACATCAATGATAGGCCAAAAACGTATTGACCCCTTGTGATGGATTAATTGATTAATTAGCCAAGTTTATTAATTAATCAAATTAACATGCAAAGCGCATGGTAGCACAAACAAATCACCAATAACTAAAGTATGCAGCGGAAAATAAATTGACACAGTGATTTGTTTACGAATAGGGAAAAACCTACACGGCAAAAATCCCATCGGGTGATTTTAAGGTCACCACTCCCGAGAATTCACTATTATCACAATAAGCGGTTACAAGTAAAGGAATCCCAGTACCTTATACCAACCTATAGTTGAACATTTACCCCAATACCCAATTGAACTTATTCTGTAGTGACAATCTCTCCTTGTAATGCACGGCTCCCAATTCGTGACTAATCAATTGCGCAGATCCCAGTACTCGACTTCAATCACCAACTAGAGAGAGTTGTTGGCTGCAAAGTTCTTCAATTCATCCACACAATGAAGATCCAGAAGATTCTTGGTTACAAAACCCTATGGTGCACAAACACATCAACTTCTTCAGAAGAATGATGAACTAGGGAAAATTCTATCTCCGGTCACAATTTTCTTGAACAAACTTTGCTCAACACTTGTGCAACTTGTTCCCACCTTTGACGGCCCTTAAAATAATCCTTTTATATGTCTAGTGTTGTGAGAAAAGAGAGCCCAAACACATAATCATGAATTACAAGAAAATCAAATTAGAAATTCAGAAATTCTTAAACCTCAACAAATACCTATCTATCGAGCTGCTGTCGAGCCACGAGGCTGAACAGCTCTTTAAACCTCAACAGTTGGCTAGCTATCGAGTTAGCTGTCGAGCTTTAATGACAGGCACTTTCTTGGCTTGAATCTTGGACAAATTTGCATGACTTTTACATTAGATCAGGAAACAAAGTTTCTTGAAGTGTTAAACACATCCTAGATCTACCAAAATACAAGTAAAGTGTGTTTTGTCAAAGGGTTAGACAATTACATAAAATAGTGACATATGTTCCTAACAAGTGAATCACATATGTCCTAACAATCTCTCCCTTTAGCAATCTGTGACAAAACCACAACAAACAAATGACCATATGAGGGAAGTCATAAGTCACTCAACTCATACTCACTTGTTGAATACAATAAAATCTATCCTAACATAAACTCTTGAAAAACTTTGCAAGAAGACTTTGATAACCTGTATTTCTGAAACACTTTAAACAAAACTCATCAAGACATCTTTGTGTGAAACAAAAATAATAGATTGCATACAAGTAATAAGAAGTATGTGCATAAAGAGAGAAAAGAAACAACACATGTAAGGGTAGGTGAAAGAAACATACATCAACATATAAACAAAATAAGTACAATTTATGTCAAAAATGGTCACAAGACCTAAGGTACAAGAATAAATGTATCTAAAGTAGAGAAAAGAACAAGATACAAGTAATCCTCACTATATCCCTCAAAATATCAACACTCCCCCTAACAAAAAGGTCCTATACTAACTCTCCCCCTAAGGATGACTACTCTCATACACCAAAACTACTTCTTTTTGTCATGAGTGACAATGGGTAAGAATGTCAAGTAGACATCTCATCAGTACTGGAAGAGCTAGCACCTCCATCGTCATCATCCTCGGAAGCATCATCATCATCATCACCATCCTCAGCATCAAAAGCCTTTGGAGTAGGTGGTGAAGAAGAGACAAAGCCACCCATGACCGCCTGCCGTCATGCAATACGACCCACATGGGTGTTCACCTGACACAACTCATCACTGAGAGTGCCGAGGCGAGCATCCATGCGCTGTAGCTGCGCCATGATGTCCGCAAGAGTCACATCACTCGTAGAAGAGGAAGGAGCAGGTGTGGATGGATCAAAATGGGAGGGAGGAGCTGCTGACCCAAACTACCTCAACCTAAACTGCGCCTTGCTCCATTTAATGATAGCAGCATCTATGACACACATATAGGTAAAGTGGTCGGACGCTGGAAAGGGAACAGAAAAGTGGCATAAGATCCTCATGATAGCTAAAGGGAAGATGAGCTTATCATGGGACGTCGAATCCCTATGGACATCTATGATAGAAAGAAGGAAATGAGAAGGAAAATCTATAGTAAGATGCTCAAGAAGGGACAACAAAAAGCGAGCACGAGACTCTGTGATAGAGTTATAGTGAGAAGAGGGTGAAGAACAAAAGTCATGAGCATGTTCAAAAACCGAGGACCTTTAGCAAGGTCCGTGCAGTAAGTGAACTAACGCTTACCCCACTCAGAAGGACGCGCACAAAAGGCAGACTTGAGCTCATCCTTGGACATAGTCCTCAGACGCTCACAACCAGGGTAGTCAGGGAACTCTACCCTAGGAACACGAAGCACATCTGCAACAATCTACGATGTGACAGCAATGCGCGTACCTCAAGCACGAGTATGAAAGAGAGGTACTAAAAAATCAAATCCATGCATGTTGGAGTAAAACTCCTGGGTCAGCACGGATGGACAAGTGACCGAGACGTCACACAGTGACTCCCATTCCCTATTGTGAATGACATCGGGAAGGTTAGTGTCGACGAAGTCCACCAGGATGACTTGGCGTTCAGAATGAATGCCTCGTTGAGAAAATTTCTCCGAGAAGGCTTTTCGGGCATTCTCATCACAGAACCAAATAGATGAAGGAGTAGGATTAGATGAAGTGGATGCCCCAGAATGAAGAGGGTTCTGGGACGGAGTAGAATTGCGTTTGGGTGCTATAGACACAGACTAACGCAAACAAAAGAGAGAGAGAGAGAGAGAGAGAGAGAGAGAGAGAGAGAGAGAGAGACAATCAGAAAAGCCCCATCACAGTTCAAATATAGCAAGTGTATTGAAAAGAGAGTATGTATGCATGGGAGTGCATAAATATGTGACATGCAATATAAAAAGCATCATGGGCTCAGCCCAATCCAATCTTACCAGCACATAATCAATTGCACACATCTAAAATGCATGATAATATTGTTATAATGCAAATGTGATGCAATGCATGAGGTTTAAAGATCATTTAAACAAAAACTCATCCCAAAAATTTCAACAAAAACTCAACAATTTTGAAAAACCCCAAAATTTTTCAAAAACCCCAAGACCTAGGTTTCAAAACATGAAATGCATGAAAATGAGAGATTAGAAACTTCCCAAGAGAAGAAAAACTTGGAAAAACCTTGAAGAAACCTTAAGGGAGAAGTTTGGAGTGAGTGAGAGAGGTTTTAGGAGGTGAAAAGAAAAATCTGTCGAGAGAGAGATCGAGAAAAGCAAGAATCAGATCGCGTTGAACCTTAATATAGAAGGTCAGTAAAGCTTGACAAATAGAGGTGTCGAGAGGTGTTGAGACAGGTGTCGAGCAAGGTGTCGAGCAAAAAGACTTCGACAGATACAACTATCAAGAAGGTGTCGAGGAACAATTCAACAGACACGATTAAAGAAGCTCAATCGATCCACCAGCTGTCAAGAAGCTATCGAGAGGTCAGGAGTTTTCTCGATCGATCCACCTAGTTGTCGAGAGGTGTCGAGATTACAATAAGAAATAACTTAAGAGCTCAACAGATAAGCTAGATGTCGAGGAGGTGTCGAGCAGCTGTCGAGATTGCTTAAAAACAGTTTTTCAAGAAGGGAAAAACACAGATATGAATGCAATCAAGCATGAAACTCTACCAATGATCCAATCAACATTTTAGACTCTTAAAATCATCTCTCAACAACAATTTTAAGCACATGGATTCCAAAAACACACATACACACACACACACACACACACAAAAAACAATTCTAACCAATTTTATATTTCAAAAACAAGTTAAAACAATTTAGTGAGCATACATTAACACATGTAAAACCTTGTAATTGCCAAATTACATTGTACCTACACATGAATCAAGAGTAGTAAAGAATATTGCGTGTTGTGTGTGAAAAATATCACAAAATTACATAAGTGTATACATGTTATGATGATTTGAGATATGAGAAAATCACTTTTAACTCAACACACAATCATAACTGTTTGATGGGGGCTATCACTTTCGAGGTATATCTTATAACTCTCACATCTTCTAGAATACACACTTACATTCATAATTGAAAGCATTTTGATCTTTTTGATTTTTATTTTTCTTTGCATATTTTTCTTTTTAAGCAAATTATACATGGGCATATAAGAGAGAGAAAAGAAATACCCAATGATGTTAAGCATTTGACATTCCAATTTTGCTATGCCGAAGCACACAAATGTCATTGACATTGCACTTTTGCTATGCCGAAGCATACAGATGTCATTTCATGATTGGTGGGCAATAGTGGTGAGATGGTTTTTTATGCCTTTCTCTTAGGATTTTCTAGTCCTTCCCGTCAAAAAGAGTGATACGAGTGTTAAGTACAAGAGATGACTTAATCTTACTCATCACAAACTCGAGCTACAAAGCTCACTTGCTTAGTTGTGCATAGAGATGCTCATCTAAGCTACAAAAGATACAAAGTTTAGAAAACTTTGTTTCAATAGCCATCCAAGGTACACAAGTACCAATGTAAACAAAACACACACTGTTTTTGTACTTTTCTGATTTTTCAATTTTTTTTATTTTTATATCAAAAACAAAATAAACAAAACTAAAAAAAAACAAAAACATGTTAAACAAAGCAAAGCATAAAAACTAGACTGACTCAAAACAGTAAAGCAAAAAACACAAGCAATGCAACCAAAAACAAGAAGAGGAGAGAGAAAAAGTGACAAAATCACTTAAAGCCCTTTTCCTTCCACACCTTGGAAGACCTTTCCATCTAGCAAATCCTTGATCCGGCGATGAGGGAGAAGAATTGAAACTGTTCAAGTTCGAAAGGAACATGAGAGCTTTTAGAAGATCTCCAAGAGGAGCAAAAGAGGATGGAAACTGATTCTAGTTTCCTGATGCGATCATGTCGTTTCTCTGTTGAGTGGCTAGCCACTTATAGCAATTAGGTCGAGTATGACCGGCTGCTTTACAGTGATGACAGAGATGCCACTTCTTCTGTTTAGGCTTTTAGGAGTTAGACTTCTTACCCTTA
Source organism: Quercus robur (assembly GCF_932294415.1). Lineage (NCBI taxonomy): Eukaryota > Viridiplantae > Streptophyta > Magnoliopsida > Fagales > Fagaceae > Quercus > Quercus robur. Next base: position 41,361,209 of record NC_065542.1, read on the forward strand.
GGGTTTTTAGCTTCTTTTTTATCTTGCTTAAGGGGTGCTCCTAAGATAGACTTTCACTTGTCTATGTTTTCACTAGCTAAATCATTTTTAACAATAGTGTTCTCAAAAGACTAAGCATTTCATCTAGCTTAGCGCTTGAAGTCCTTTCCAGTTGAGCTCTGACTTGGAACAATTCTGCCTCAAGCTTCTTGATCTTCTTTACCAAGAAGTTATTTTCAAACCTCAGTGCTCCAATAGTCTGATTGGACTCATCAAAATTTGTGGAAAGCTCTTCACGCTCAAGCTCCACATCACCAAGCTTCTTGGTGGTCAACCTATATAGTTTCTCGTGGTTTTCTGAGAGCTTGTATAACTTTGCATAGGCTGTATGGATGTCATCTTGTTCGTCCATCTTCTCAAACTTGGACTCCACCAATTCCTTTTCTTCATCCACATCTTCAACAATCTCCTCAGTGGGATTGATAGTGGTAGTAAAGGCATTTAAGATTCCGTCATCCTTATTGTTAGAATCATCTTCAGGCTCAGTGTCGCTCAATGTAGCAGCAAGTGCCTTGCTATTCCCAATGGTCTTGAGATATGTAGGGCACTCTTGTTTCATATGACCGAAGCCCTGACACCCAAAGCACTTTGGTCCGGAAGGAACAGTATACTAACCGCCATCTTTAGCATCCTTCTTCCCTTTGTCTTGGCTCTTGGATTGAGAAGAACTAGATTGCCTACAGTCCTTGTCGAAACCTTCCCATCAGCATTCTTCATAAACTTCTTGAATTGCCTCATAATGTAGGACTTCATCTTAGAATCCTCATCATTTGAAGAGTCATTAATATCACTACTCTTGGCCTTCAATGCCATGCTTTTGCCCTTACCCGACTTGCCAATTCTTGTTAAACCTAACTCATAGGTCTGTAGATTACCAACTAGCTTTGTTAGAGGAATCTTGTCAATTTCGTTTGATTCCCCAATAGCAGTAATCTTTGTATGGAATCTCTCGGGTAGAGAATTGAGCACCTTTCTCACAATCTTGGGTTCAGGAATGGTTTCCCCAAGATTCAAAACTGAGTTCACTATGTCCTTGAGCTTGGCATAGAACTTATCAAACGACTCATCCTTCTCCATCTTGATTTCTTCAAAGCTTGTAGTGAGCCTCTGAAACTTTGAAAATCTTTGACAGCCTTGGTTCCCTCATAGGTTGTCTGGAGAATGGTCCATGCCTCCGTAACAGTTTCTATAGAGGATGTTTTCTTGAACTCCTCATTGACCACACTGAATAAAGCATTCAATGCCCTGCTGTTGAAGTTTTCCGCCTTGATCTTGGCATCATCCTAATCAGATGACGCTTCCTTCGGCTTGGTTCAACCTATCTCAATAGCTTGCCACACTTTCTCATCTAAAGATTGTAAGAAAGCTCTCATGCGTACTTTCCAGTATGCATAGTTAGTGCCATCAAATAAAGGAGGTATAATCAAAGACTGTCCTCTATCCATGACAAACAGGGGTCAATGGATCAACACAACAAAGATTAAACCTAATCAAAGTGTGCCTACTCTGATACCACTTGATAGGCTAAAAATGTATTGACCCCTTGTGATGGATTAATCGATTAATTAGCCAAGTTTATTAATTAATCAAATTAACATGCAAAACACGTGGTAGCACAAACAAATCACCAATAACTAAAGTATGCAGCGGAAAATAAATTGACACGGTGATTTGTTTATGAATGAGAAAGAACCTACACGGTAAAAACCCCATCGAGTGATTTTAGGTCACCACTCCCGAGAATCCACTATTATCACAACAAGCGGTTACAAATAAAGGAATCCCAGTATCATATACCAACCTACAGTTGAACCTTTACCCCAATACCTAATTGGACTTGTTCTGTAGTGACAATCTCTCATTGTACTGCGCGGCTCCCAGTACGTGACTAACCAATTGCGCGGATCCCAGTACGCGACTTCAATCACCAACTAGAGAGAGTTGTTGGTTGTAAAGTTCTTCAATTCATCCACACGATGAAGATCCAGAAGATGCTTGGTTACAAAATCCTACGGTGCACAAACACAGCAACTTCTTTAAAAGAATGATGGACTAGGGCAAATTCTATCTCCAGTCACAATTTTCTTGAACAAACTTTACTCAACACTTATGCAACTTGCTCCCACCTTTGACGGCCCTTAAAATAATCCTTTTAGATGTCTAGGATTGTGAGAAAAAAAAAAGCCCAAACATATAATCATGGATTACAAGAAAATCATATCTAAAATTCTGAAATTCTTAAACCTTGACAAATACCTATCTATCAAGCTGCTGTCGAGCCATGGGGCTGAATAGCTCCTTAAACCTCGACAGATGGCTAGCTATCGAGCTTTAATGACAGGCACTTTCTTGGCTTGAATCTTGGACAGACTTGCGTGGCTTTAACACTTGATCTTGAAACAAAGTTTCTTGAAGTATTAAACACATCTTAGGTCTACCCAAATAAAAGTAAAGTGTGTTTTATCAAAGGATTAGCCAATTACATAAAATAGTGACATATGTTTCTAACAAGTGAATCACATATGTCCTAACAATCAACACCGAAGAAAGAAGGATCTAAACATGGTATAAGGCATAAAGCATGTAGGAAAGAAAAATAGACATGTAAACAAGCATAGAAACATGTGGATCTAGACAAAGAACACACGAAAAAGATAGATCTAGGCGCAAACACTGGTATGAGACATGGAAGCATGTGGATCTGACATCAAAAACATTGGAAAGAGAAGATCTAAATATAGAAAGCATGGCATAAAGCATGAAGCATGTAGATCAAGACGAATAACATATAAACAAGCATGGAAGAACATGGATCTAAACTAAGAACATGCTAAGAGCAAGATAAAGCAAGAAACATGCTAAGGAAAGCAACAAATCATGTTATTAAAGCAAAAATAGAAAAAAAAAGATTTAGAAGATTAGGGGTGTGGATAGTAGCTAAAAAGCTACATCTACACCCCAAAACCCCAAATCCAAGGTGTAGAACCAAGGAAAGGTAGATTGGATATAAGAACAATACCTTGTATTTTTGGTGAAGAAGGATGAATCAAGAGGCTTTGATGTGTTTTTTGTGTTTGGAAGAGAGGGAAAATGTGTAGAAAATGTCTAGGCAAAGAGAAAAACCTAGAAAAGTGGTCTCATCTTTTGGTTTGAAGGTGCCTGGGGCCTTTTATAGCCCCGACATGCTTTTCGAGGCGACGGCCATCTTCAAATTGTCTCGGATTGGGTTAATCTTGACACCCCTGGAAAGATATCGACTTCTTATTTCTAAAAAGGTATGGAAATTGAAAATCCAATAGTTGGATCAAAAGTATTGGCTCCTGGAGGTTAGCGGTGGATTGATCGGTGCGTTATCTCGATTTTCATGATATTTCGGCCGTTCAAACTCCAATTTTGACTCATGAATAGTCATTGGATTAAGGATTTGATAATATTTGCAGTAGCATTGGTTTCAATCCGCTCTGGCGGTCGGATCAAAATTAGGGTTTCTAGGGCCCACTTAGAGTCAACTCCAGGCCAAACTTGGTCAAAATGGCCAAAAATCTCAGAGAAGCTCGGATTTGATGTAAAACTGTGAAAAGTGATATTTTGAAGGGATTATGACCTTGTTTGACCTTCGGTCAACCTAGGGTTGACTAAGGGCATTTTGGTCATTTTGGCTGAGAAAGCACTTTGGGTGCTCCAGTGTCCAAACAAGTTGCACCACATCATTCTGGATGTTCTCGCGGCCCCATGGAGAGAAAATAATATTTTTGGATTTTTTATGGTTTGGCACGCAAATCGAGGGTGGACAAAATACGGTATCAATAGCTGCCCCCTTCTTTATCTGACATCTCGAGTGCAATGAGAGGTGTCGAATACAAAACGTGATTTCGAATTTTGTCGCCCCTAAATTGCGTGCGGAGACTATTCACGAATCAAGACCAGATTTTACCTGACTGGACCGATCTGCCACAACTGCTTCTAAAATATTTCCTAGACCTGCCTCTGAGCTCTGGGAGAGGAAAAGGTTTTTTTTTTTTTTTTTAGAAGTTTGACTGGGTTAACTGGTCAATGTTGTCTTGGTCAATGCTGACTGGAGGCCCTCTAGGGTGTGCTAGGTAGCCAAGCCGTCCTAAGCCTATATAAGCCCCCTTTTGGCTCATTTTGACCTCATTTCACTCTTTCCTTTGACTTCTCACCTCTGAAAAATTCTCTAGAGCAACTACGAACTTAGTAGGTCCTTTTTTTTTCTGTAAAATGTTAGTAGCAATGCTACTAGGGATGCATGCTAGTGCTTATTTTATTTTTGGAATTTTCATAAGCATATTATTTTTTGCCATGATTTATGCCATTCTATCCTAGAAAAATGCAAATATTTTTTTGCTTTTTGTCTAGTTTATATGAGTGTGCAAATATGCGGGAATTTAAATGCTGAAAATAAAATGCGGGATATAGGTAAGGGCACTTACCTGGTAATAGGATGTGAGCACACGGTATGACTGCTATAACCCATTGTAGATCAGGAACTTGAAAACTTTTTTGGGAACTTGATAGCTGTGTGGTGGCGAGGCATATGACACGGCCGCTAATTAACCTCAAGATGGGATGTGAGCATACGGCATGGCCGCTATCACCCACTATAGATCAAGAACTCGAAACTTCTTTAAGAACATGATAATTGTGTGATGGCGAGGCGTACAACACGGTTGCTATAAGCTCAAGATGGGATATGAGCATACAGCATGGCCGCTATAACCCACTATAGATCAGGAACTCAAAACTTCTTTAGGAACTTGATAACTGTAATGGCACAAGGCGTACGACACAGTTGCTATAACCTTGAGATAGGATGTGAGCAAACGTTACAGGCGCTATCACACACTATAGATTAGGAACTTGGAACTTCTTCAGGAACATGATGACTATGATGGTGCGAGGCATACGACATGGTCGCTATAACCTCAAGATGGGATGTGAGCATAAGGCAAGGCCGCTATCACCCACTGTAGATCGGGAACTCGGAACTTCTTTAGGGAACTTGATGACTGTGATGGCGAGGCGTACGACACGGTCGCTATAACCTCAAGATGGGATGTGAGCATACGGATCAGGAACTCAGAACTTCTTTAGGAACTTGATGACTGTGATGGCGAGGCATAGGACACGGTTGCTATAACCTCAAGATGGGATGTGAGCATACAGCCCGGCCACTATCACCCACTCTAGATCAGGAACTCGAAACTTCTTTAGGAACTTGATAATTGTGATGGCGAGGTATATGACACGGTCACTATAACCTCAAAATGGGATGTGAGCATACGGCACGACTGCTATCACCCATTGTAGATCAGGAACTCGGAACTTATTTAGGAACTTGATAACTATGATGGCAAGGCATATGACACGGTCACTATAACCTCAAGATGGAATGTAAGCATACGATACAACCGCTATCACCCACTGTTGATCAGGAACTCGAAAGTTCTTCAAGAAGTTGATAACTGTGATGGCGAGGCGTACGACACATTCACTATAACCTTAAAATGGGACGTGAGCATACAACACAACGACTATCACCCATTATAGAATGTGAGCATACGGCATAGTCGTTATCACCCACTGTAGAGTGTGAGCATATGGCACGGCCGCTATCACCCACTGTAGGACTCTTGTAAGAATCTGCTTTCTTATGAGAACATATGCTTGACTTGAACCTGCATAACATTTTAAAGAAAGAGTGTTAGTTCATCTGTATTGCCATTTGTTTCATGGGCTTACCACTTGTGTCTGAATTTCTAGTTGTTTTGTAGATTATGTCTCGGAGGGCGAGTTCCAAAGGAAACCGGGGGAAGGCCCCCATTTATGCTACATCTCATTGGGACTTTTCTTCTAATGATGAGACTATTTTTGTTGGTGAGCAGGCAGCTTGAGTTCTGCATAGCTATGTTGACCACATGGGTGATTACATCAGGCCCACCGGCGGGATCCTTATGGAGACTTGATCCAGGAGGTGGCGTTCAGCCGCGACAGTTAGTGCCTCCTTTGAGTCTCACACTATTTCTAGTGGGGTTTCCTCACGGCGTGTGCCGACTACAAGGAGAGGGACCTCTGGAGGAGAGACGCCAGCTGAGGATCTCCTTTTTGATATAGAGGCTGATTTGTCTGGGGAGGAGGAGAACTATTCAGTTGCCCGGAGGCGTGGTTTAAGGTTGAGATTCTCGCCACGTCAGGCTGAGACCGATGCTTATACTGGAGCGGTAGATGGCGTTATCGAGGTGCTTGGTCCACCTTTCCTCGGCTACTGTCTGATCTTGGGACCCACTGGCGCTATTCGAATTTCTTGAGAGAGTAGAGATTCGAGGATTTTCTGAGGATCCCTCTATATACCATGAGGCATGGGATTGGGGAAGCTTTGGTGCGGTGGTTTCATGCCGAGACAGGCACCTTTCACTTAAGTTGTGAGGGGTATGTGATTCTCCCTCCTGACTAGACAGCCATCCTGGGTATTAGATTCGGTGGATAAGCAATTTTGATTAATAATATGAGCTTTAAGATGGCCTGTGAGCTCTTGGGTATCCCTCTCCCATTGACTACGGACACGAGAGGATATTTCAGGCCTACAGTGTCGCATTAGATCCACACTGAGTGGTTGCAGGGTAGCATCCCTTGGGGTGTGGTGCCTACTGACATTCATCTTCGATGTTTCTTCATGTATTTTCTCAGTAGTTGCTTCTTTGGCAACAACCGATCGATATTATCCTGCCAGCTATTATGGGTCATGAGAGTAGTTTCCGACGTCGGGAGATATAGCTAGGGGTTCGTCACATACAGGTTCTTCATCTCTTTCATGAGGCGAGCTTCACATCAAGATTTCAAGAGTTTGGAAGGGTGTTGGCAGATTTTGACATGGTGGGCATATAAGTACATCCCAGCCTTGCGACCACGGTTCTCTTGTTTGTTAACAACAATGTATCCTCGAGCATATGCTTGGTCTCTTTGCATGATCACCAGGGTTGTCCTGGTGTAGCCGGTTACTATCTCTGTGGCCTTAGATTGTGTCACCTGGGGTGAGATAGTGGTTCGTCCTTATGATGGCTCATTGCTAGGGAGGTCGGAGCTTACTGTTGCCATGGGCCAGTCGAGGATACGACATTGGTTCTAGGCCCTGTTGAGTTAGGAGTTTTTCTTGGTTAAGAGGACCTTTCATCAGGTCATGCTGGTTTTTGGGGTATCTAGGGATCCACCTCCTATATGCTTGTCATTCGAGTCCATTGTCATGGATAACCCAGCTTACGCGATGGGTTCTTTTGATGCCTACATGGATACTAGCAAGGATTACGCCACTTGGTTTGTAGAGTCCTCCACGGGGCCTATCATTGGATATGTTCCTATGAGTAGAGGTAAGGTGATGGGAGGCATTCTTCATGCTCAGGTGGCCTCCGGAGCTGAGTGGAGATTGTGTGTAGAGTCTTTACAGGACAGGGTGATAGAGCTTGGGACTACTGCTGCCGTTAGGGAGGTGCACATGCAGGAGGAGACTGCTCGGGCATTAGCTCAGGAGAGGGAGCTTTGGCAGAGGGATAGAGAGGCTCGTGCTACTATCGCAGAGAGCGGAGCCAGCTTCAAAGTGAGCTGGCCAAGCTTCATGGTTATGCCAGGGTCTTGATAGGGGAACTACGGGCACTTTAGGCCTATGTTCTACCTTCACCTCACATGCTGGGCTGAGGGCCCATTATTCCACCAAGCAAGACAGAGTACATGCCAACTCCACCAGGTCAGCTAGGCGGTTGCGGTTCTTTTGTTTAGGCTCCATGGCCTCCTCAAGACCCAGGGTACACTCCAGGCACTTCAGGTGGAGCAAGTCCTTCCACCAATTCTCTTGCAGGCGATGGCGATGATGATGATGATGACGACGATGATGCCAACCAGTTTTTTAGGGATGATGATTCTCAGTAGGGTTAGCCTTTTGTTGTAGCATGATGTAGCTCCTGCGTGGGCGTGTATGTATTCTTCATGTATCTTGTAGACATTGCCCCCTGGTGGGTCAATTATGTATGTATATTATGTATCGTCTCTTGATAGGACTGGACATGTGTGTATTATATTGCCCCACAATGGCCTTGATGTATGATATTATCTCTTTGTAGCTTCATGGTGTATGTATGAAACAATGCCTATTGTTAGGACTTACATGTATGATTCTAGAAACTGCCCTTGAGAGGGCTAATGTATGACTTTAGGGAAAGTGTCTTTGAGAGGGCTGTCGATATATGTGAAAAACAGTGCCTCTAATTAGGACTTATATGTATAGTTCTAGGAAATCACCTTTGAGAGGGCTGCTGATGTAAATGAAAGATAATGCCTCTGATTAGGACTTATACGTACAACTGTAGAAAAATTGCCTTTGAGAGGGCTGCCGACGTGTGTGAGAAACAATGCCTCTAGGTAGGACTTACATGTATCTTTCTGTAAATCACCTTTAAAAGTACTGCTGATGTGTGCAAGAAACAATGCCTCTAGGTAGGACTTACATGTATAATTCTGGAAGTTGCATTTTAAAGGGCTACGGCTGTATGTATGCATTATCGCATTTTCATCATAGATGGTGGTTTTGAACTAGCTTGGGTCACACTCATTTGTGTTGCACCGTAGTTTCACTGGTTTATTAGTGGATTTTGACAATGATCGTCCCACTAGGGGGAGAGAGAATGGAGAGATCGCGTGAAATAAACCGCCCCAGTTTAGGGTTTCATGAAATTCTTGACATGAAGGACACATCCTCAGCGGGACGGACCCATTCTTGTATATTGGACAAGGTGGAGGGAACCGTGCAAAATAAATTGCCCCAGTTTATGGTTTTGCGGGGTTCCAAGCCTGCAGACTGGCTATAAATGGCCTCGGCTTCATAGTCCATACCAAATGCTGGTAATGAATGTGGACATTCTAAACAAAATCTCCTCAAACACGCCATGAGGCGGCATGCACTGATTTCTCCTGTTATTGCCCGGGCGGGCTTAATGATTCAAATACATGCTTCTTGGGCAACATCATGAGAAACGACTCCCTCTGTCCTCTAAATAAGCTAAAAAAGCTACAGGATGGCTGAGAACAAGTTCTAGTGTCCTTCTGCTGTGAGCCCGGATTACTGGGGCTGAATTGACCCCAGAACTGGGTGAACTGGGCTTAGAAAAATGAGGTTCAAGACGTCTGGAAGTGCTGAACGAGATGCAGAAAGATAAACTGCCCAGTGTAGGATTTGTGCAGTCTCAGATGCACGAGAGAAGTCCTAACGATCTAGTTCACTACCAAGTTGACCGCGCACTACGGCAGGTGCTAAAACGAGGGAATCTTTGCTTCAACGTAGTCAAAAACATTCGAAATAGGAGGGTAGTGCTCAAAATACATGGGGGTTTGGTGCATAAAAAGCTAGGTTCAGCCCAGTTTCAACTCATTTTGGTCAACGACTTTCTAGGGTCTTCTTCTACCCTTTTCTTCTCCCAAAACATGTAGAAAACACTACTTTTCATCATTTTTCTCGTAGATTCTCATTAGATCATTAGATTCAGTAGGATCTGTTCATGGATGCTCTTGGTGCCCATTCCTACGACACTTTGGTCGAGCTTGAGAGGGAGCCTCACTATGAGAAGAAGCTTAGGAGGTGGTTGAGCTCTTTTTCTCTTGGTGATCGGGCATTAATCTGGTGACTGCTTGGAGATGCTACTGTTCTTCTTCACACCACACTAGATTGGCATTTGTTAGAGGTCATTACCTCTTGTTGAGACCTCATCTTGAGATGTGTCACCATTGGAGATGTTGATCTGGTGCTCATCTTGGAGGAGTATAATCATTTTCTTTCTATTTCTACCCCTCTGAGTACTATTTTTGTTCCACCAGTGCGGCCATGCTACTGCAAGAGACTCACTGATCTGTTGGGCTTCAAGAGGCCTATTGTGGAGGCGCTGACTTGGTATGACAATGGGAAAGGGGGAAACATGTCCTTTAATTTCTTGTATGATCGGTTCCACTCATTGGAGTGTCCTGTTGGTTATCGAGACGACTTCGTGGACTTAGAGGAGCAATGGACATCCTACCGGCTTCAGGCCTTCCTGGAGACCTTCTTTGGTACGGTGCTATTTTCTTCATCGTCAGGAGATGTCAACTTTGCAATTCTCCCTTTGGTGAGAGCCTTACCTCATGGTATCTATTTCATTCTTGCTCTACTTTCTAAGATCATTAGGTCCTTATCTTTGTGTCGGGAGACTGGTAGAGGTAGGCTAGGTTGCTGTGTTCATTTGCTACAGCTGTGGTTTTGTAGCCACCTGAGTGTTATTATCAGGGATCAGCCTGAGGGTTTTGCCATTAGGAGTAGATTTCAGGCTACTGTAGTTCTCGATCTTCCTTTTTCTAGGGATACTGTGGGTTGTTTGAGATACTTGTGCAGCCTGAGTCCCACTGACTGGACCTCGAGAGTTAAATGGGGTATCACTAGATGGCAAGGGCGGACTCATTGTGTCAGTTTACTTGGCATTCCCCTGCTAGGCATCTGGGGATGCACAGGGTACTTTCCGGGCATGGCCATGTGGTAGTTCAAGGGTATCCAGCATATCCCCTGACTTAGTGATCTCTCTTTTGTCACGCATCATATTCTATGATGCTGTTGGTGCAATCAAAATTCAGCTTGACTGAAACAAGGATTTGTTGGCCCTTGGGGGAAACTAAGACTGCTCCCACTTAATTTTCGGTAGAATTGGTGGCTCCATCAAAATAAATCTTCCAATGCCATAGTTCCACATTATCTAGTTCTGGCCCTAGCACCATGACATACTTATCAGAGAACAGGGAATTTGAAAGTTCTGGATCATTCAGCGGTTGGTCCGCTAGGTGGTCGGCTATGGCCTAGCCCTTGATAGCTTTAGTCATTGCAAACACAATGTCGAACTCGGAGAGCAACATTTGCCAATGAGAGATCTTCCCTGTAAGAGCTAGATTTTCAAAGATGTACCTAATGGGATCCATGCGGGAAATGAGCCGCGTGGTGTAGTAGAGCATATGCTGCCGCAACTTGCGTGATGCCCATGCTAGGGCATAACACATCTTTTCAATGGCGATGTAGTTGATCTCACAACGGGTGAACTTCTTGCTTAAGTAGTAAATCACCCTTTCTTTTTGGTCGGGCTCAGCCAATTGGCCTAACATGCAGCCCATGGAGGTTTCTTGTACCGCTAGGTAGAGGATCAAAGGATATCCCGGCGTCAGGGGAACCAAAACAGGAGGGTTCAACAAATACTGCTTGATCTTGTCAAAGGCCGCTTGGCACTCCTTTGTCCATTCTATGTTTGTGTCTTTCTTCAAGAGCTTGAACAGTGGATCACATGTGGTGGTCAACTGCGCTATGAAGTGAGCTATGTAATTAACCTTTCCTAAGAAGCTGTGAATCTGTTTCTCGCTTTGCGGTGTCGGCATGTCTCAGATGGCTTGGACTTTTGCTAAGCAATTTCCCAGAACTAGCTCAGAAGACGCCTTTGTTAGGGTTTAGTCTCAATTTGTACTTGATAAGGCGCTTGAACAACTTTCTCAAATTTATCAAATGATCCCTGTAAGTGCGGGATTTGGCAATCACATCATCTACATAGACTTCAATCTCTTTATGCATCATATCATGGAACAAGGTTACCATGGCTCGTTGATAAGTAGCACTGGCGTTCTTTAAGCCGAACGACATGACATCATATGCATAGGTTTCCCAATGAGTGGTGAATGCTGTCTTAACTTTGTCTACCTCGTCCATCTTGATCTTATTTTAACTCGAGAACCCATCCATAAAGGGGAAGAATATGTTGGTAGCAGTATTATCGATCAGTGTATCAATATGCGGCAATAGGAAATTATCCTTGGGGCTGGCCTGGTTCAAATCTCTGTAATCAATGCACATGTGTACTTTCCAGTCTTTCTTAGGCACGGGAACAATGTTGGTGACCCAATCTGAATAGGCTATCGCAATAAGGAAACCAGCTTTCAACTGTTTTTCTACTTCTTCTTTAATCTTCAAAATGATCTTAGATTTCATCCTTCAAAGGACTTGCTGCACTAGAGGGAATTTTGGCTTAACTGGAATTCTATGCACAACAATCTCAGTATCTAACCCTGGCATATCTTGGTAGGACCAAGCAAATATCTCTCTGAACTCTTTGAGTAGTGCTATAAGCCCAGGCTTCATGTCTTTAGGAAAGTTCACCCCAATCTTGATAGGTTTTTCATTCTTGCCTTCGTTGGCAAGGATAACCACTTCTGTCTCTTCTATGTTGGGCTTGGACCCTTAGCTCTCTTTGTTTAGAGCTTCCAAAATATCATGAGGCAAACTCAGAATTTCCTCTAATCCTTCAATATCATGATCCAACTCTATTGTCTCATTCACGTCATCAATATCCTCGTTATGGCAACAGGAAGATGTACCCGCTTGGGAATTAGAATAGATCTTATAGAACGGAATATATACAAGGAAACATAAGACAATTTGCACACACATATTCATAGGAAAGAAAATAAAGAGATAAATGCAAGGATTTTCTGAATAGTACACTGCATGGTTTCATTAATGGATTATATGTAAGGGAGAACAAAGTTCATGCCTGATAACGATTAAAAGGAATTTTTTTTCTTTTTTTTTTTTGGAAATAAACTAGGGAAATGCAAACAAGGAATACAGAAAATTGGAAATAAACATGTAAAACAAACTAGATATTATATTCCAACCCTTTCAAGCAATTGGAGGACCCAACCACACGATGATGGAATACTCCTTACTCAGTTAGTGCAACTACAAAGCAAGGCTTGATGATCCAATGGCCTACTGTCTCACCTGGAACATAGGGCCGGATAGTAGAAGTCAGATCATCCCGGGGGATATGATGGCATTCACTGAGAATTCTTCGAGGCAAAGATGGATGAGACAAGCTAGATCTGATTCCTCGCATGATTTCTGTGCCATTTTTGATCTGATGGCCTCACCCAGAGCAGGAAAGGTGACCCTGATGTGGGGAATGGACATACCTTGGCCAATGCACTTCCTTTTCTTCCCTCTGGAAGCCTGGAAAAGTTCTTTATCGGAGGGGTTGTACCCTAGACCGAAACCTCCTTTGTTGTTTGGGAGTTCAATTAGAGAAGCATACCCTTGTCCTACGGCACCGAGGCCTTGGTCTAGCTGATAGCCAAATTTGAGCATCTCCTTGGCAGCCAATAAAGTAGCAAAGGGCCAAGCTTACTCGAGTTTCGAAACTCTGGAAATCATGGAGACTAGCTTGAAACTATGGAAAGTTGCCTCCGGAAAGGCATTAGCATCAATGTAGGGGATAGAAGTGATAGGGCAAAAATGGATTTGACCCCTTTGGCAAATTAATTAATTAATTACCCATGTTAATTAATTAAGTCAATTTAACATGCAATAGCGTGGTAGCACAAACAAGCGGTTACAAGTAAAAGGAATCTCTATATCTTATACCAACCTACAGTTGAACCCTTACCCCAATATCTAATTGGACTTGTATTGTAGTGGCAATCTCTTCATTCAATGCATAAATCCCAATACGTGACGAACTAGTGATGCACGGATCTCAGTACATGACTAACACTCCAACTGGAGGAAGATGTTGGCTACAAAGTTCTTCAGTTCATCAACATGAGGATCGGGGAGCTCCTTGGTCATAAAACCCTTGACGTATAAGCACAGTAACTTCTTAAGAGAGAAAGATGAACTAGGGCAATTTCTGTCTCCAGTCATACAATGTATGTAACAGCAATGGCAACCACCTTATGACGGCTCTTAAAATAATCCTTATATATGTTTAGGGTTGTGAGAAAAGAAACCCTACACAAATACTCAAGGATATGCGTGTAATCAATTCTGAAAAACTTGATTTCATAATTCTCGACAGATACAGCTTGTGTCGAGCTTCTGTTGAGCTTTAACATTAAATCTCGATAGATGTCTTTCTGTTGAGATTGCTGTGGAGCTTTAATGAACAACACTTCTTCACTTGTTTCTTGGTCAGATTTGCATGACTTCAATACTAAACTTGAACACTTGTTTCTTGAAGTACTAAGCTCATCCTAGAACTACTCAATTACAAGTAAAGTGCATTTTGTCAAAGGATTAGCCAATTACATCAATATGTCCCTAACAATATCCCCCTTTGGCAATCCGTGACAAAACCACAATAAAACAAAAGAATCATGAGAGAAGACATAAATCACTAAACTCATAACCACTTGTTGAATTACAAAATAAATCTAACCCTAACATAAACTCTTGAAAAACTTTGCAAGAAGAGAGTTCATGGCATGGTAGACTTTAACAACTTGTCTTTCTAAAACACTTTAAACAAAACTCATCAAGACAACATGTGTGAAACAGAAATAAAGATTACATACATAAAGAAATATGTGTATAAAGATAGAAAAGAAACAACACATGTAGAGATAGGTGAAGAAACATACATCATCATCAATATATAAATGAAAAGATAAGTATAATGTATGTCAACAAATGGTCACAAGACTAGTATACATGAGGCTAAAGTAAAAGAAAGAAAAGAAAATACATAAGAATCTCACAACATCCCTCAAGATCTGTTAATACTCCCCCTAACAAAAATGTCCTATACTAACTCTCCCCCTAAGTACAAGACTACTCTCATCCCAAAACTACTTCCCCTTTTTGTCACAAATGACAAAGGGTAAGTCACTGAGTGGTTGTCATCTCATCATCACTGGAAGAGCTAGCATCGTCCATATCATCACCATCCTCATCTGCCGACGCCTCTGGAAAAGGAGATGGACAAGCAGTGAAACCACCAAGGTGAGCCTGTTGTCATGCTATATGACCGACATGGGTGTTCACCTGACACAACTCATTAGTGAAAGAGTTAAGGCGAGCATCCATGAACTGAAGTTGCTTTATGATGGCCTCCAAGGTCACAACAGCTGCCAAAGAAGAAGAAGTAGAGGTGGAAGGAGCTAAAGAAGTGGGAGGAACAGCGGAAGTAACAGGATCAACCTTCTCCATCCTTGGCCGTTTCAATCAAAGCTGGGCTTCGCTCTGCCAAACAGAACTAGCATCAGTGGCACCGATAGTGGTGAAGTAAGGAGAATAAGAATAGAAATGGAGAAGTGGCGTAGGATTCGCGTGATAGCCAAAGGAAAGATGAGCTTATCATGGGTCACCATATCCTGATAGACGTCAAGGATAGAAATGATGAAGTAAGAGGGGAAGTCAATAGAGAGATCCTCAAGAAGAGACAAAAGAAAGCGAGCATGAGGCTCAGTGATAGAGTTATAGTGAGATAGTGGAGTAAGAGTAAATGTCATCACCACATAAAGGAACCTCGGACCTTTTACAAAACCAGAGAATGAGGTGTTTCGCTTACCACCCCATATGGAAGGTGTCTCACAAAAGTGAGACAGAAGCTCGTCTCTGGACACAATCCTAAGATGCTCACAGCCGGGGTAGTTAGGATGTGCTACCTGTGGAACATGTAGTACCTCGGATATAAAATCCGAGGTAACTACGATACTATACCTCGGAATGTCGTGGCAAACTAAGGTACAAAGGTATTGATACCGTGTATATTGGAGCAAAACTGCTATATATACACGATGGGACACCTCACGGGTCTCTCAAGTGGAGATGCCCAACCCTGAGTCCGAATGACTTCAAGGAGAGGAGTGTCGACAAAATCTGACAGAATGATGTGACGCTACGAATGAACGCCATGTTTCTAAAAGTTCTCCAAGAAGTCCTTTCGGGCCTTCTCATCACGAAACCAAACGTGAAAAGGGGGGATAGGATCAGAAGAAGAAGAAGAACTGAAACCTTGAAGAGGATCTTCGATAGAAGGGAATCTGTTGAGGATCTATCGAGAAGTTGTCATGCTTGAAGAGAAGGAGTTTTTCAAAGATGGGAAAAACACATAGAGATGAATGCAACAAGCAAGCTACTCAAACATAGATCTAATCAACACATTAAGCTCTCAAAAGATCTCTCAATAAATATGCAGAGCATTCATAGATCCAAAACACACACACACTAAACAACTCTAACCAATTTTATATTTTAAAAACAAGTTAAGATAGCTTAGTGAGCATATATTAACACATGTATTTCTTGTGATGGCTAAATCACATTGTACCTGCACATGTATCAAAAGTAGCAAAGAATTTCCGTGTTGTGTGTGAAAACATAGCAAGAGTGCATAAGTGTCTCATATTAGGACGATTTGAGATTTGAGAAAATCAAATGCACTCTAACACAATCATAACTGCTTGATGGGGACTATCACCTTATAACTTCCATATCTCCTATAAAGCTTGCAACCATATTTAAAAGCATTTTGATTCTTTTTGCTTTTTTTTTTTTTTTTTTTTTTTTGCATATTTTTTTCTTTTTGAGCATAGCATGCATGGGCATAAGGCACATTATCCAACCAAGCATGTTCATACTCATCAATAAAAGCATATTCCAAACAAATGCATGTTCATATGAATGCATGATTTACCTCACTTAACTCACTACACCACAACACCTATGCATCAATGCATGGTCATATCATATACGTGTTGATGGCATATCAAAGAAAGAGTTAAAGATAAACCCTAATCTAGCATGTAAAGAACAAACAACAAAAAAAACATGGAGGCATAGACATATGCATATAAAAACTAGGATAGAGAAGAGGCATACTAAAATAAAATAAAGAAGTAGAAAGCAAAAAGTTTGGATTAGGGTTTTTGGGCACATGTATGCATGCACATACATAGGGCTTGCGTACGCAACCATGTTGTAAGCATACGCATACTTCGAGTATGCGTGTGCATGCAGTAAGCATGCATACGCATACATGCCTTAAACCCTAATCCAGAAAAGAATAACACAGCAAAACAAAAACTTAAAACTAACAACCTAACATACTTACATTAATATATATATATATATATATATAGAAAAGCTATGTAAACCTAAACTAAGCAGACATATTATAACTCATAAAAATAAATAGAAACAAAAGAAAAACAGAATTAAAACAAGAAAATGAGGCAAGAAAAGCTAGAACCTTTACCTCCAAAACAAAGGCTTCTTAGCTTGACTTTGACAATTCCTTTTCGTCAGTCTAGTCACAATCAAACAAAAAGCGATTAGTAAAGTTTGAAACTCGAAGATCAAGACTAGAAAGGGTCTCAATCAAAAAAATATTGATTTGAGAATGTTTTGTGAAAACTCTCTCTTTGATTCACTATTTCTTGTGAATCTTGTGTTTTTCCTTTGGATTTTATGTGTCTTTTGAAAAGGAACTATGTATGGCTTTTTATAGTTAGAAAATAGGGGTTTGGAATGGCTTTCAGACAATGTTGGATTCATTCCAAACCAAGTTCTAAATGCAAAAACTTGTCTTTCAAAGTTTCTAAAACCCTAGCATGCGCTAGCATGCGCACGCATGCCTGTGTATGCATACGCATGCATGAAGCATGCACACGTAAAGCTTAAGCATACGTGCACATACGCATGTATGCGTACACATGTCCTAGGGTTTCTGTGGCCTTTCGTTTTTCCAAAATGGCTTATTTGATTCATAAAACAGTTATATTTTCTAAAACACTTTCCTCAAGTCAATTTCAATCTAATTGAGCCCTAAACCAACCTTGGACTTTAGAATTCCTACATCATTGGGGAATGGGGGCCCGAGTCGTAAGAGGTACAAAATTTATCTACAAATGCACCTCTTTTGATTCATGAGCTTTGCTAATAGAATCTAAAAAAATAAGAAACAAAACATTTTGTTTTGACATACAGCTCAAGCCCAACCTACGCACATTGCAAACAACACGCATACGTGGGGCAAGGTGCAACTTTGTAGAGTTGGGTGGGATTCATATGTTTGATGGCCCACCTTTGTTACTAGGGAAATGAGCAACGACAGGTTTACTATCCCATAACTTGTTTTGCCAATTGCAAGCAAAAGGCGAGTGACTCATTATCTTAGAGTCATTAAAAAAGTTATAAAAAAAAAAAAAAAAAAACGTGGCCAACAACCTCGACCATCAACCAAACAAATAAGGTGCTCTTACGAGCTCAAAAGGATATATATATCTGTGGTGTCCATTTGGGACTCTTGCCTTAAACTTCTCCAAGTGGCTTGCGCCTTTGGGTAATACTTGTCTTCTGTCTCCATCTCTATATCTTCTATTTTGGTGAGGCTCTTGCCTCTTGAGTGACTTTTGTCTTTATCTCTATCTCTATCTCTTCTATTTTGATTTGTATAGGGCTTATGCCTGCATATTCAATTCCCTTGGGATATGTGCATAAGTTCTATATTCTTCTTTTCTAACTTGTATAGGGTTTGTGCCTGCATATTCAATTCCCTCAGGATATGTGCACAAGTGGCCTTGGTATTTTTGACTAATGAGGAAGTCTTTGGTGTAAAATCCACTAGGGAGAATAACTCGCTGAGGAGTGTGTATCTGAATTTTTCAAATCTGATTTTCTAAAAATAAAAACTGATTTGTATTTTCATTAAATACAGATTTGATTTTTTTAGAAAAAAATTTCTTTATTACAAAATTGCAGATTTTGAAATTTAAAAGAAGGGATTGAAAGTTAGGTTGTAGTTTTTTTATATGTGATGCATGCATAATGAATTCATCTTATGAATGTGGATCCTCTTTCAAAAAAGCCTTTTTCCTATTTTATATTCATAAAAAAACAGATCTGATTTTCTTGATAAAATCACCTTTTTTTAACTTTACACACAAAAACAAATCTAATACTTTTTAACAAAATATTACTCTTTCTTTTACACAAAAACAGGTCTGATTTTTCTTTACAAAATCAATTTTTTTATTCACAAAAAATAGATCTGAATTTTCTTAAAAAAGTGGACACATCCATAAGGCAAATTTATTTGAAGTAATTTTGGTCAAGTGTCTGTCATGTATGTTCAACATATTATTCATATCATGAAAAAAATGATATATTGGTCATTAGAGTCTAGAAGACTAGACTTTGTCTAGGCGGAATGGGTGCTTAACACCTTCCCATTCCATAACCTAGCCCTCGAGTTTAGGATTTTTGGATAGGTAGATTAGTGTTTTGTCTTTTTAATTTTTGGTAGATTGTAACTAGGATCAAAAGCTTTGTATTCTCTTGCATAGATTGTAACTAGGACTCAAAGCCATGTAAGGTTTAATTTACCAAAAGTACTTGTCTTTATTCAATCAATGACAATGAAGTATTTTGATCACATGTTTTGAATTATTTTTTCTTATTTTTTTGTATAAAAAAATAAGTGGTGACTCCACACCACTTACCCAAGAAGAGAGTTGCCCTTACAAGCACCCGAATCTCTTTTTTGAGAGTACCCCAATTATAAATGCGGTCTCTCACAAGGATGTCACAAAGATCAGAGTTACGAGCACCCCCATTTCCTCTAACTTTTAGATATTGTCCGCTCTAGGACATTAGAGTTACGGGCACCCACATTTTTTCTGATGTTTAATGACCAATCAGATAACATTTTCCATGGAAAGACAGTAATTTAACCCCTACTGGCCAAGTTCAAATTACCAGAGAACATAACCCGAAATAATTTCATACTTACACATCATACTGAAATTCATAATTTGCATAACATTTCATAATAATAGCATTTCCATTATTTTCTTTAAACATCATGTTCGTGGAATTAGTAACAGCATCAATATGCCTAAATCATGTACATAAGGTTTCGAAAACTCACAAACATGTCTTTGTCTAAAACATGATTATATGATGTATCTCTAATAAAAAATCTTTTAATGCATAATACACGTTAAAATAACCTCATGACTTACCAAATGCCCATATAACTTATCCCTTACCTAAAAGCAGAGGAATCGAGAGCTTACAGTCAAAGGAGCTCAAACTTGGGTGCTAGTAACACCTAAACCAAATATCAAAGCTTATTACTATCAATTATACCCTAGCAAAAACTTACACATTCATCTCAAAGTCTATCTCTTAAAATCAAGGAAATCCTAATCCCACCTCAACTAGGTTCCCCAAACACAAGATACATTCATCAAACAACATGATGTAGCAAACCATAGAGAAACCATCATTCTCATATTTATATCATATCTCCAGAGGAGCCAACTTCATTTCAAAATATGCTTGAGATTAGGGCAATAATGCATGCATAAACATAAAATCCTTTAAGCATAGTCATATAATCGTATACACCCATATGGCAACATACAACACATTAAACAAAATAGCAATATGAAAAAGCAGTAGAATGGTTTAGAACCCCTCCTTTGAGTATTAAATCTTGAACCAAGGCATAATAAATTTATCTTTGATCCAAACATACCAAATGATGAGCATATTAATTTACAGCTCAAGTCATTCACCCTAACTTTAGAATTAAATCCTCAAAATTAGGTATGTCACTTATTGTTCACTATTTATTCCATTAACATATACTTCACATATAAAATATAAATGGGCTATCAATTCACATCCAATTTCCAGGCCAATTTATAAAGCCACTACTATGGATGTCTAGTAGATTTCATATTATTTTTAGAACCAAAAATCAAATCATGATTTACTAAAAATTATACAAGGCAACATACTCAAATCTGTCATATTAGAATTTAAATTAAATAACAAATTGCACTATTATTTTTGTATTGATCCAATTGTTGTGAGACCAATTCAATAACAACCACAAGTATCTTAGCATTCATAGGAAATATCCCTAGCATCCAAATTCATAGTATACAATTTATTGCATAATTTATCATGTTTGACCATAGAATCTGTCAAAGTGACAACTTTGCAACATTTTCTTGTAAAATCATAAAATGATTGCAAATGGTCTTATTATCATATGAGGATTTTTATACACTCATTAGACATGTTAGAAAACACTTGTATGCAGTCATTTAACCATTTATAGAAAAATGAAATACAACAAAAATCCCAATAGTAACATCAATTTGTACTCACCCTAAATTTTTATTACTTTCTTAATCATATACAATCATTAATTAGAGAAAATCGTAATCTAGCATCAACAAATCACCAACATAGTTTCAAAGCTTCTTAAAACACTATATATATATATATATATATATATATATAGAGAGAGAGAGAGAGAGAGAGAGAGAGAGAGAGAGAGAGAGACTTACAAGTTCACGGTTTCCTAATTTTACAAACGACAAATACCATTACTAAAAATTCCATGAAGAAATCATGGAATCTAAGGTGAGATAGCTAGAACCTTTACCTAGCTTTTGGTTCTTGAAGGGAAGTAGAAATAGAATCACTCTTGCATGAAATAGTGGTTGAAACCCTGTAAGGAAATGAAATAATTTTCGTTTCTAGTTGCTGGACCCAAAAGTATAAGAGGTAGAGAGCTTAAAAGAGTTTTGTGTTTCTAGCTTTTTCCTTAGGGTCCGTTTGGTTGGAGGAGTGGAAAAGTGGGTAGATAGAAAATGGTGGGAGGATGGAAAAGTGGGAGAATAAAAAAGATTTTAATTTCCTTCATTTTTGTTTGGTTGGGGGTGAAAAAGTGTAGGGATGAAAAAACTGAGTTTATATAAATTCACTCATATACCCTTATTAAAAAATGATGCCTAATTAAAACAAAAAAGTGACAAAAAAAAATACAATCACACAAATTTTTTTTTTTTTAAATCACGTCTAAAAAAAATTGGAATGAGACACTGAACAAAAGAAACACTTAACAACTTATTAAAAAAAAAAAAAAAAAAGGGTATTGAAGAAGCCCATGTGTAACTTGTACATGGGCATTTTTGTCCTTCACCTATAAGATTTTCTCCTACCAAGTTTTTTTTCCATTTTGGAGAGAAAACTTTTTGGTGGGCTCAAGTTGGCCCCACCATCATTTTCACCTCTCCCCCTTTCAACCAAACACTCTCTAAAAAGTCTTCCTTCCTCATTTTCATTTTCTTTCTAAAGTTTTCTATCCACCCTATTTCACCTCCAAACAAACACACCCTAAGAGAAAATGAGAGTAAAAGTGGTGGAAGTTTTTGATTGTTTGGCCGGCTAGGAGACTTGCTTTTTGACTTAGTGGCTTGTCACATGTCTCACATACATGGCAAGGAGGACAAATGTCCACATATGGTTGGCCCAAGTATCTTGATTCTATTTGTCATGTGTGTAGGAAGTTACTAAAATGCTCTTACCTTAAATACTTAATTAAACACCAACAACTATGTATCTAATAACTTAGGCCATGTTTGGTTTATCAATTTTCATCACTCAAAATTTGTGGGCCCCACCAGTGGTTCTCTTGTTTGGCTTAATTTTTGTTTTTAATTCTCATCACCCATTACTCAAAAAAGTGAGAATAAGTGATGAGTTATTAAAACAAGTCTTGAGAGTTTTCGAATTTCAGGAAATTGAGTTAAGTGGCAATACCGTAATAACACACACTAAATGGGACCCACATGTGATGAATTGTCTAACTCAAGTCAAACGGCATTTATTGCCCAAATGACTATTTGCTCCTTTTTAAGCCTCATTTACTAAACAACTTAACAGTAAAAGCAAAAACACAATCTCATTCCTCTTGATCTTCACCGGATTTGCCTCCATCTCAGGTGATTATCAGTTGAACCTTTCTTCCTTTTATTTTTTTGATTCAAACCTCTTTGTTGCTAGGTTCTTGATGTGAAGTTGTTTGGGTTTTATGTTTACATCTCTCTCCCCTCTTGGTCCTTCATCTTTGGGTCTGTCAACATTGAATACCTTCAGTTTTTTTTTTCGTGGTTGCACTTGATCAATGTTGACACCTCCAGTTTTTTTGTTTTATTTTATGGTTACACCTCCAGTTTTCTTGGTCCGTAAAAATTGGAGCCCTCTTTGCACTTGATCACCTTTGACTTAAGTACTTTTCATTTTCAAGGCGAAGGGAACAACTTCAAATTCAAAGGAAATCGTAGACCAGTGGTGGAGCTAGGAATTTAGATCAGGGGGTGAGATTAAAAGTAAAAAAATGAATCTAAAAAAATTTATCAATATTAATAACAAAATAAATAAACAACCATATGCTAATGTAATTACCATATAGAATCTAACATAAAATCATGGTTTTAAAAATCGGTACGGTAAAAGAACCGGAAAAGAGATTGGTTACAAGTTTTTTGGTCGGACCGGTGGTCAAACTGATGAAATCATTAATAATATAATTATTTTTTTAAAATAATAAAAATTAAAAAAAAATACATTTTAAGTTTTTTTAACTAAGAATATTCAAATTAAACATATTTATAAAATTTTTAAAAATAATGTGAGTTTAGTTTTCACGTATTAAATTTAGGAATAAAAATAACAAAACCTAACAGTAATAGTTTTAATTTTCCAATGATATTTTTTTAATAAATCTAGTGGAACACTTGTGGCAATAATATAATGACTTGTAGAATCATCTAATGTTAATATGAAGTGCCACATTCCCAACATTTGTACAATACTTTCACAACAAATCATGTGTGGTAAGTTGTTATTGATTTTAATTTGAACACACCACTTAATTTTTTTTTTTTCACTAGTATTAGCTAGTAACAACCCTATACTTAAGATTTATTGTAAAAGTATTGTGAAAATATTGTGGTAGCATTTCTTAATTTTAATTTCTTATTCTTTATTTTATTTTTCCCTTATCTCTTTTTTCTTCATCCACACATTTCTTTATTATTTTTTCCTCTTTTTTTTCTCCTCCACACACATTATTTCCCTTCTCTCTGATCTCTATCTTCACTTTTGACTTTTCTTTTTACTTTTCTCCTCTACTAGACTACCACTTCATCCACTCCATATTATATGTAAAAAATTTTGAAAGTTCAAGGGGGGCACCTGCCCTCCCTCGCCCCCCCGCCCCCTCTCCGTCCTTATCGTAGACCAACATGATGATTGTGCATATGGGTATTGATCTAATATAAATTCCTATAAAAACCCAAATGAAAAGAACCAAAGACAAAATTATTTGGAGTACTAGAGAGGATGGGTACTGTACCAAGGGCCCCACCAACTAAGTTATTTTTTTCTTTTTACAAACCAAAAACTAATGAGATATCAGGTGCCCAATAGGACTTGGAATTGAGTTAAGAAAAATGAGGAATTATGAGTTATGAGAATGAGTTATGAATTGTGAGTTGTGAGTTTTGAGAATTAAGATATGAATTATGAGATATGGGTGAGGTATAAACCAAACAACGTCTCAATCACTTAATATAGTTTTGTACATACTTAGTATATATTCATGATACAATTAGCCATTCAATTATTTATAATCTTTACAACTTTTATTCAATGGCGTTATATAATAATATGCTTATTAAATACTCTTTTATTAATTATAGAAAGTAAATGGCTCAAAATAATAAGGCGAAAATGCACTTTTGGTCCCTACATTTTGGGCCTATTCTCAATTTGGTCCCTAAAATTGATTTAGCTCCTAGGTCAGTCCCTGATTTTCAAAAATCGTTTTTAAAATAGTCTCTACTATCAACTCAGTGATAGAAAATGCTGAGGTGGCAAACGGAGGTCCTAGTTGTCAAATTCATTTATTAAAATAATAATTAAAAAGCCAGCGTGTCCCACTTACACCCATGTGACCCCTCATGTGACACTGCCACCCATCTCCCGCGGATTTACCCCTTACATGACCCTCACGTGTTCCTGCCACGTCATTTTCCCACCCACTTAGCCCACACATAACCCTCTCGTGATTGAACTCATAAACTACCTTCAATCTTCACTCTTCACTCCTTCACCGAAAATCCCTAAATTTCACCTTCACCTGAAAACGAAACCCTAACAATCCCAAATCGTCTTCATCCTCGTGTTCTTCCCCAAAATCCAACTTGAAAACCATAGCATCCCCTGAGAAAACCATTTCCTTGGAACTTGAAATAGTAACATTTCATCCTCATGTTCTTCAGCCATTTCCCTAAAACCGTAACATTCCCCTGAGAAAAAATCTAAATCACTCACAGACAAAAACTGGGTAGATCACTCACAGACCAAAACCGTAACATTCCCTGAGAAAATCACTCACAAACACACACGAACCCTAAATCACTCACAGACAAAAACTCTGCCTCACCCACTCATCAAAACCACACACACGAAGAACCCTAAATCACTCACAGACAAAAACTCTGCATCACCCACTCATCAAAACCACATTGAAGAGATGGAATCAAGCTCATCATCCTCGACAAGACTGAAGAGGAGAGCATCACGCACGTGTTATTGCCCTAGCCCTAGTAAACCAGTTCTAATGGTTTCCTAGACAAAGAACAATCCAGGAAGAAGGTTCTATGGGTGTCCTAATTATTTGGTAAGGTCTGAGTAATTTCAATTTTTTTTCTTTAGTTTGTTTTTTTAATGGGTTGATTGATTTGGTTTGAATTTTAGGTTGGACGAAAATGCAAATATTTTCAATGGGTTGATGATGAGATTTGTCTGCATGGTAAGGTCCTTGTCCCAGAACAGAGGCAGACCATTCTCGGACTCCAGGCTGAAGTTTCAACTTGCAAAAAGAGGGAGAAGTGTTTGACAGTGTCTCTGATTTTGGCATTGCTGATGTGTGGGATCTGCCTTTGTGTAATTTTAGTTTTGGTGGTTTAGATAGGTGGGTTAGATGGTGATTTTAGTTGTGCTGTTTGTGGCATTGCTAAGGTGTGGGATCTAACTTTGTGTAATTTTAGTTTTGGTGGTTTAGATGAGTGGGTTAGATGGTGATTTTAGTTGTGCTGATTGTGGCATTACTGATGAAGCATTTTGTGGAGCATTTTGTGAAGAATTTTGTGGAAAACTATATCCCAATTACCTTTGTAATTTCTATTTGAATGAAATGAAATTATCATGGTTTTGTTCAATGTTATCTGGTTCAATGAAATAAAATGTAATTTTGTTCAATGTTATCTGGTTTTGTAATGAATGAATGAACTTAATGGTCACTATGTGTAACTTACTGAACTGAAGTTACCAATTCAATCATTGTGTGCAAACTGCCCACTAGAAAATGACTGCACTAATCTAGCATGAGCTGCACCTTTGAACTAAAGTTATCTGGAAAATACTTGATACTTATCTGGAAAATACTGAATTGAAGTTACCAATTTGAAGGATTCATTACTAGTAACATCATGTTGAAAGCATGATAATGATGCATAGTCATGCTTCCTGCAACCATGATGTTACTAGTTTCACATGCACAAGGAATTGGTAATTGTGTGCACAGACTGCACCATTGTGTGCAAACAGACTGCACCATTGTGTGCAAACACAATACACAAACCAGACTGCACTATATACATGACAGACATGAATCTATCCAAAATATACAAATCATAATACACAAAACCATATAGATAATTCCCTGCCATATTACACAAATCACAATACACAAACCATATAAGCAATCCCCTACCATAATACACAGATCACAATACACAATTCATTGACAAAACCCAAGCAATCCCTTCCATATTACACAAATCACAATACCCAAAAACCTTAGCTACTATACACAAATCACAATACACAAAAACCTTAACTGCCATACACAAAAACTTCTTTTGCATAATTTAGCCATTATTTAGGCAACAAAAAACAAAAAGGCCATTGTGCAGTACTTAGCTGCCATAGTTCAACACTACCAAAATGTACATAATTTAGCCATAATTACAACCAACAAAAAGGACTTTTCCTACCACTGACAAACTTTCACAAGGCCATTGTGCAGTACTTAGCTACCATAGTTTAACACTACCAAAATGTACATAATTCAGCCATAATTACAACCTTTCACATTGACTACCACAAAAAAGTTCAAAGATACAAAAAACAAAGAAATGGATATTGCTCAGTCTCCAGCAGCTTATCCCATTGGCCCAAGCACAGATGACTGGCTTTTAGCAAACCTCAATGCTTCTTTGTACCTAGATGCATTTCTTGATGCATTCAAAGTCTCACTTGCGACACTCCCCTTCTTTCTCTTCTTTGGATTTCCATGTGTGTTCTTGCTTGGATTGGATGTTGTACTATTGGGGGGTGCATTGCTTATAGCTTGTCTGGTAGTTGCTGCACTGCTTCCAACTTGTGTGGTAGGTGGTACCCTTGGTGGATTTGGCTCATTGATGGCCACTCCTCCACTTGCTCCACCAACTCCACCAGTATGAGCCCCATTAGTTGTCTACAAACAACACATACACTCAAGTTAACATTAAAAAATTGAAACAAGTGCAAACAAAAAAAAATTACTGCACAAACAAGTATTATACCTGTTTTTTCCTAGAACTCCTGTTGTTTGGACCACCACCAGCAACTGTAGGCAATGAAGAATTCCCTCCAACCTCACATTTGCAACTTCTTTTATTGTGACCTATCTTCTCACATGACTTGCACCTCTTGGCAATACCCAACCCCTTGCTATGACCCCTTCTTGGCTCATTGGGTTCCCTTGCTCTCTTCTTCTTAGGCCTGTCAGGTGGCCTTCTCTTTATTGGAGGCTGCACAAGTGGGAGTCCAGTTGGAGTCCACATATTCTGACCATTAATGGGATCAATGATGGGCTCATAGCATGCCTTGTATGTGCTGACTTTGTAGCAGTCATTGGTGTATTTCTCAATTGCCTCCCTGTTGAAGAATATGCATGAAATTGCATGGCAGCATGGAATACTAGTGATGTCCCATTTCCTACAAGTACATGTCCTCTTTTCCAAGTCCACAATGAAACTTTGTAGCGCATTCTTAATCTCAAATTTTGTGTCAGAAGACCAACAAGCCAACCATTTACTACTACTCATCTTCTTCGTATGCAATCTTTTACATACTTTAGGGCACAACTCAGTCTCTATCTTCAAAATACTCAGTCTATTTTGTTGGGATCTATTCATCAAATACAACCTAATGTCTCCAAGTTGCATACATAAACAACCCATGTATTAGTGCATGCTAAAAAATATAACTCAGACCAACATACATAAAGTATAGGAAATTTGCATACCATGCTAATAATGGGCTTCCCTCTGAATTTTATGATCTTACTGTTGAAGCTTTCACACATATTGTTAAGGATAGTATCACTTAGCCCATCACCCCTGAACATGTGTTTAGCCCATATTGTTGTGGTGTGTCCTTTCAGCCAAAAGTATGCACCCTCATCAATATCTTTCATCTCATTCATTGCCCTCTCAAATTCCTGTGCATAAGTTGCTTTTGCTGCTCTCCAAAACAATTCTCTAATTAGGAAACCAGGATGTTGCTTCCTCAAATTGTTGTACAAATGTCTACAACCGCACCTATGTTCATAAAGAGGCCAATTATCTGCAAATGACTGCACTAATCCCTGCCAAATGCAAACAACAAGAAGTAAGTATATATACATCACATACAATTGTTGTTCATATTTCTCATGTTATAAACAAACATAAAATATGGAAATACCTTCTGTTGGTCTGATATGAATGTCCACCTCTTGCTATTACCAATGTCAGCTAGCAATAGGTTTATAAACTAAGTCCATGAGTCCTTGGTTTTAGCTTCCACTACTGCCACAACCAAAGGGAAATGTTCTTCAATAGGGTCCCTTGGAATTGCAATAATCAACTGCCCCCCCACCTTGGTTTTAAATGGCAAACATCCAATTCAATTATTGGCCTGCAGCCTGCCAAGAATCCCTTCTTATACCCAGCCCAGCAAATGTACAATCTCTCAAAGTATGGCACTCCTATCTGTAAATCCATTTCAGCTGCCAAGTCTCCCTCATTATAAGTGTGAGTCTACATCAGAACTGTACTACCAGGACTAGATCTCCTTAGTTCTGCACAATAATCCCAGAGCTGATTGTACTGCTCTATGTAAGACCCATTAACAAACTCTTGAGCCTTTTCCCTAGCCCTACTGGCCGTCCCAGCATTGATATTCACCACATACTTCTCATGCACTGCTTCTTGAATATCCTTGAGCTTTATATTAGGTTGTCTCCTCGCCTTTTTCATCAACTTCCTACAAGGAACTTGGTAGTGCACCTTGGATTTTTGTAGCTCCTAGTACATGTGTGCTCCAAGTTCAAGGTCTTAAGTTGGTAACTCATCTCCCTTGGCAACTTTGCTAGGTAAGCTGTAAACTTGCAGGGAGGTTGACACTTAACTCTAACCCTTAATTTATCATTCTTCACAAATTTCACCCCTCATTTACCATTCACTGCATACTCAGTGATAGAATCCTTGAACTGTTTAAGGGAAATAAACAACATAGTCTTGTCAAACCTCATGTGTTTAGGATTAGAAACTGGTTTAAACACTAGAAACTTCTTCCTCCTAGTGACATTATCCACATGTCCATGAGCAGCATCACCATCATCCTCAGTGTCACTATCATCTACCCCTTTATCACCACTAGATGATGACTCAGTCAGACTTAACAGCTCCTCACTGGTGTAATCTGAGTTCACAACACTAGCCCCCATCTGATCTGGTTGCCTCAACATCATTGTCCCAGCTATCACTGCTATCTTCACCCACATACCGTTGGTTAGGGTTCATTTCTCTAGTCCCTTCCATTTCAGCATCACTAGAACTCTCATTACTATCAGTGGTGACAGCCCCATCCCTTTGTGGTTCCTCAACAACTGGTTCCTTACCAAGTCTCCTGCATCCAAGTATTTCAACATCAGAATCAAAATCATCCCTACCCCTATCATCCCTATCATCCTCATCACCCCCAAAGAAGTACTGATGACCATCAAAATCATCATCACCATGATAGAAGTCATCTCCATCCTTATAAGCAGGTTCCCTATCACTAAAACTATACCCCTCAGGCTTAGGCTCAGGCTCAGGCTCTACAACAAGGTCCAATGTCACACCATTACCATTATTAACCAGTATAGGGTCATGTACTGGATGCTGGACATATACATGAATATATCCATGACACCCCACCAAACCAGTCATGAACATTGCATCCTTGTCATCCTTGATCAAGTGGAACATCCTACCCTCCTGATCATCCTCCCCAGGTATTGTGTACCACAACCTACTCACACACGTGTACCCAAACTCTTTACAAATGGATTCAATTTTCACCTTAGACCACTTATCAGGATCACAACCATCTACTATCCCCACATCACCCCCCACATACTTCTGATAATTTTCACTAAAATGTCCGCCATGATGCACATACAAAGTAAAAGACTCATCCATCCTGCATGCATGAAAAATTATTTATAGAATATTTTATTTCAATAAAGACAAAACTAAACCAAATAGTCAAATATGCATTGACTCTATATCTTCTAAACATAAAAACAATGCCAAAACATATATCATTTACTGATAACAAGGAACATACATGGTCCACCATGATCCTTAAAGGCCAAAAAGAAAAATACACCAACCAGAAAACATTATACAAATAAAAGCATAATAAAGCACTTAAACTGTGGTCCATAATCGATGAGAGAGACAAAAAGCATTAAAAGTAAGAGAGAGACAGAGACAGATATACACACATTCACACCTTTTCGAAGAGAGTCAGATACACACATAAATAGAAACACACAGAGAGAAATAGCTTTGTACCTCGTAGCTTATCAGCTGCGGTAAAAGTCTCTGTCGTTCTAACTCACTATGATTTCTCAGATTATGGGTTTTCAAGTTTTAGGGGAATGGGTTTTCAAGTTTCAGGGGAATGGTTTTCTTACGGTTTTCAAGTTGGATTTTAGGGGAAAAACACAAGGATGAAGACGATACGGGCTGTTGGGAAAGAAGACGATTTGGGATTGTTAGGTTTCATTTCCAAGTGAAGGTGAAATTTGGGGATTTTCGGTGAAGGAGTGAAGACTAAAGGTAGTTTATGAGTTCAGTCATGAGAGGGTCATGTGTGGGCTAAGTGGGCGGGAAAATGACATGGTAGGAACATGTGAGGGTCATGTGAGGGGTAAGTCCGCGAGAGATAAGGTGACAGTGTCACATGAAGGGTCACGTGGGTGTAAGTGGGACACGCTGGCTTTTTAATTATTATTTTAATAAATGGGTTTGACAGCTAGGACCTCCATTTGCCACCTCAGTATTTTCTATCACTGGGTTGACGGTAGGGATTATTTTAAAAACGGTTTTTAAAAATCAGGGACTGACCTAGGAGCTAAATCAATTTAGGGACCAACTTGAGAATAGGCCCAAAATGTAGGGACCAAAAGTGCATTTTCGCTAAATAATAATTAACCACTCAAACACATAGGTTAACTATAAAGTTGGGTCGGGATGTTACATACGCAACTAGATCAAAGTTGGTAAAGCTAGAACTATATGATTATAACTCCATCAGATAAATGGCAAGTAAATTTGGGGCTAGAAGGTAAGGTATCACTTTTAGTCCCATCCAGGCCCAAAGAACCAATGCTCTTGCTGCTTCTAGGACCATCCGACTAGGTGAATACAAATTCTTTGGTTTCCCAGACGATCAGCTTATTATTTGTATTATGGTAAAGGTGATTACCAAATACCTACTCTAAGGTTTGGAATTATAATTCTTCTTCTCTTGATAAGTTTCTAAACAATCAGTTTCTTGGTTTTGTCTAGAGTCTCATTGATGGCTTGAGATATAAATTGATGCCAATGGAAGGCCTTAGTTGGTCTGTGGTTTTTGAGAAACATGGAGCAGGTTTCAGATGTGTGTCAAAGTCAAATGAAAAGACTTCGATCTAAGGTTTGGAATAATAATTCTTCTTCTCTTGATAAGTTTCTGAACAATCAGTTTCTTGCTTTTGTCTAGAGTCTTATTGATGGCTTGAGATATAAATTGATGCCAATGGAAGGCCTTAGTTGGTCTATGGTTTTTGAGAAACATGGGGCAGGTTTCAGATGTGTGTCAAAGTCATAATGAAAAGACTTCGATTTAATTTTTAATTAAAACCTATTATCTGACTTATTGGAAAAACTATTGGTGGAGATGCACTAGTTAAAAAATCTTGTTGGTATATGCTAGCAGAAGATATGTTAGAACAGTGATGCAGGCATTGCATTTGAGAGAGAGGAGTGGGTAGGGAATAAATTTAGTTTTGAAAACAATTGTTTCACTTATTGACACCACATCATTAAGTTTGGTGAAACATATGATTTTATTTCAATTTTGATACTTTTTTAACTTCGATTATTTCTGGTTATCTTAAATCTATAACGGCAAGACTAGAAGAATGGAGTGTCAAACTAACAAAGAGGCACAAAAGAGTGCAAGTATAAAGAACCGGATTGTTGGTTGCTTAATAAAAATTTCTTGCCACCTAAGCTAATTTATTTTTGTTTATTTGTTTAGATCCCTTTAAAATAGATTGTTTACACCTAGTGAATTAGCCAAGTAGTTATTTCGGTTAATTACGAGATCTAGGTTAAATAGTAATATATCATATCATGCACAATAGAAAAGTAAAAGACACAATGATATAATCACCTAGGAAAACCAATAAAACTAAATGTTGCAATGTAAAAACTTGGAGAGAATTTGACCTAACTATCCTCAAGGTAAACAAATCCACAAGAAAGAATTGAAGTTTACAAAAGATTTAACTCCTAAACCTAATGCTATCTTTAGTAGAACTTACTAACGCGACCACGTGCAGCTTCGACTCCACGTACTCTTCTTTCTTGGATTTGCTGAACATGAGCTCCCACACTTATGACTTTGAGATCCCACTCAAAGGTTTCAAATCACCAGTGGTTGCTAATCTTGTAGCAGTAACTTGATTCCACCAGCACTTGATTGTAGATCTCGTTCCGGTAGACACTCGTAGA
Source organism: Quercus robur (assembly GCF_932294415.1). NCBI lineage: Eukaryota > Viridiplantae > Streptophyta > Magnoliopsida > Fagales > Fagaceae > Quercus > Quercus robur. The sequence goes on from NC_065542.1 coordinate 41,394,095, forward strand.
GTTAGAAGGTTACAGAAACCTCTCAAATCTCATAAGAGTAACTCACAAGTCTTTCAAAAGTCTCCAAAACATAGTTAGGGTTTTCTTTTTATACTTAGAAGTGCTGGACTAAAACCCTAAATGTTTTCGCGGGCTTGGGCTTGGTTTAAAATCTATAGAATTAACTTTTCTATGATTTTCAATTGGTCAAGTCTAATTTTCGATTGGTTGAGCTTCACAGAACTTGAACTCTCCTTTTTGAAGCTTGAATGTTCTTGAATCTTGATTTGTACTATCTTGAGCAATGTCTAACACCTAATCTAGAGATGTTTTTGTTCTTGATTTGCCAACATACACAAAATAAGAATCTAAATATTTAATCCTAAATATTTAGAACCTAACAATTTTCATGTCTAACTTAACTGAAAAACAAATCAACTTATCCAACATTGACTAGAAGTGAATCAGAACAACATTTGTTGGAAAATATAGCTAGATAAACATTTTTTAGATAAACAAGTTTTGGTTCAACAAAGTAAACCCAAAATATTAGCAATGACATATAATAAATAGAGAGAGTTAGAAAGATCTCACAAACTATAGAATCACAAAAATAGTGTTGTCCTTTAAAGTTGATTTGTGCCACTTAGAGTAAAACTTGATGCGAATGGCTCTCTTGGTCGAACAACCTTCCAAGATTAGACTATAATAATTTCTTTAAATTGGATGCACACCAAGCAAGAAGAACAAAGAACAACCTTATTTTAAGAGTTGAAATTTGTGGGAGAAGAAGATGAAGAACCAAAGCAAAAAATGAATAGAGTGGGTTGCTAGAGTTAGAAAGAGATTGGGAGGGGGGGGGGGGGGAAGAATGATTTACTAGTGGGCTACCTAAGGGTAGGCTTCCAGCTTTTACTGTGCACAATAAATGCTCAACGGCTAATGACCACAATAAATGTCCAACTGCTACTAACCATAATAAATGTCCAACGGCTACTAACCATAATCATTGCATTTTTGGAGTGGATTGTGTTTCAAACACTTGGCATTTGGCTTTGTTCCTAACTTCCTTGGGCCTTAACCTTTTCCTCCCTTTCCTTCTAGCCCAAATTTAATGCCCTCTAGCCCAAATTTAATGCCTATCCATTGGGCATATATTGTAGTTAGTAGCTGTTGGGCATTTATTGTGGTTAATAGTCGTTGGGCATTTATTATGGTTGGTAGCTGTCGGGCATTCATTATGGTTAGTAGCTGTTGGGCCTTTATTGTGGTCAGTAGCCATTGGGCATTTATTGTGTACATTGAACGTTGGAAGCCTACTCCTTAGGTAGTCCACTAGTTCATTTATTTCGTCTTTGCTTATAAAACCCTAACACCATTCCTTTTTCTCTCCATCTCTTTCTTTCTCCAGCCACCTACTACTCCTATTTTTATTCTCCTCTCACAAAATTTTATGCATTTCTTTTTGGGTTTAAGGAAAGGCAAAATAAGAAGGTTGTTCCTTTGTTTTTCTTGATTGGGTGTGCATCCATCTTGAATATATTTGCTGTAGTCTAATCATGGGGAGTTGTTCAGTCAAGAGAGCCCAACACATTGAGTTTTACTCCAAGTGGCACGAATTAACCTTTAAGGACATTGTTATTTGTGTGATTCTATAGTTTTTGAGATCTTTCTAACTCTCTCTATTTATTTTATGTTATTGCAAATTTTTTGGGTTTACTTTGTTGAATCAAAACTGGTTTATCTCTATATTTTCCAACAATCTTATGGTAAATATAGCTATATAAATAAGTTTTGATTCAACAAAATAAACCCTAAAAAGTAGCAATAACATAAAATAATATAGAGACTAGAGAGTTAGAAAGATTTCACAAATTATAGAATCATGCAAATAGCGTTGTCTTTAAAGGTTGATTCGTGTCATCCGGAGTAGAACTTGGTGCGAATAACTCACTTGGCCGAACAACCCCCCAAGATTATACTATAATACCTATCAAAAAAAAAAAAAGATTATACTATAATAATTTCTTCAAGTAAACAAGTTTTTATTCAACAAAGTAAACCCTAAAAATTAGCAATAACATAAAATAATATAAAGACTAGAGAGTTAGAAAGATCTCACAAATTATAGAATCATGCAAATAGCGTTGTCCTTAAAGGTTGATTCGTGCCACCTAGAGTGGAACTTGGTGCGAATGACTTTCTTGGCCGAACAACCCCCCAAGATTAGACTATAATAATTTCCTCAAGTTGGACATACACCTAAGCAAGAAGAACAAAGAATAACCTTATTTGCCTTTCCTTAAGACCAAAATATAAGAGCTGAAATTTGTGGGAGAAGAAGATGAAGAACCAAAGCAAAAAATGAATAGAGTGTGTGGCTGGAGTTAGAAAGAGATTGGGAGAAAAAAAAAAGAATGCTTTAGGGTTTTATAAGCCAATAAATGAACTAGTGGGCTACCTAAGGGTATGCTTCCAACATTCATTATGCACAATAAATGTCCAACTGCTACTGGCTACAATAAATGCCCAATGGCTACTGACCATAGTAAATGCCCAATGGCTAGGCATTAAATTTGAACTAAAGGACATTAAATTTGAGCTAGAAGGCATTAAACATATAACTTGATCCATCTCTAACCAATGGGGGACACAAAGCTAAGTGTTTGAAACACAATCGACTCCAACAACATTGACATTGAAGAATTCATATAAAAACAAACATTTTGTTGATAATAAACTCATTGAAGATTGAAGACTTCTAATTTCAGTGGGTGTAAATGTTCTTTGTCTAGAACCTAAGTTGACCAGTACCATCATAACTCAAGCCCAATATTGATTTTATTTTGCTGACAAGATTATCGCTTAGGAGCCACATAATTTCATCCAGATCATCAAAATTTCGTAACTGTAGGTACTATTGCCCATCATCCATGTCATCTCTTCTTTTTAGTACTTCTACCGTGTCACTTTCAATGATGAAAACATTGCATCCATTGCATATTTATTCTCCTTCCAAGGCCTCATTATAAGAGATGGCAACATTGCAAGCATGGCTTGTTGATACTTCTTCCAAAGCCTCAGTATATGACTTTATAACCTCAATAGCAATGAGATGTGATATATCATTGGAAAACCAATCTATTAGACTGGCCATAGAAGAAGAGCCTAATGAATATGAAGAAGCTATGATAACCTGAAAGGTGAGGGTAGCAACCACACTTGTCGATTCTTCTTCCAAACCCTCTTCATTATATTCCTTTACATCCTCATCAATTGTTGCGGTGTGATCTAATAGTATGTCATTGGACACCAAATCAACAGAAGTGGCGACCACAGAAGAAATTAATTGAAAGTTCAAATATGTGTATAAACACCCTTGAACGTTTAGACCCCCAAATTACAACTTAACCAATTCAAGCATTATGTCAAACAACTAGTGTGCGGAAAATTAACATAAGCTATAATATGGAATTGGAAAAACTATCTAAGCCAAATTAAAATCACAACCCATAGCAGATAAAAAGGCAAAGATAAAAGGGAAGGAAGATGCAAACATAAAGACAACACGCGATGTGTTATCGAAGAGGAAACCGAAGCCCTCGGCGTAAAACCTCTCCGCCGCCCTCCAAGCGGTAAACAATCCACTAGAAAATGTAGTTGGGATACATGGACAGCAATAGACCCTCCAAGCCTAATCTACCCAGTGCACCTAAGCCCTCCAAGCTTCTTGCTCCAACGAGGTTGCGTCGAACATTTTTCTTTTCTAGCTTCCCGGATTCCGCTACTAGACCGTAGCATCAACCAATGTAGATTGGTTCCTTCCTAACTGCTTCCCAGAAATCCAAACAGCCCTCTCACAATGATGAATATGGTGAGAACAAGGTTTGGTAAAATGCCTCTCAAGGATTTGACAATGGAGAGGAAGAGAGTTGAGAAATTTGAAGAGACTCTAATGTATAGATTGTGGGTGAATCAATCTTGTTTTTCTTTAGGGTTTCTCTCTCAAAATTCTCTCTGGAAGCTCTCTTTCATTTATGGGTAAAAGGGGTATTTATACTGGAGTGAGAGAGGAATGTGAAACGTCAGGATTTACAAAACAGGGGTGGCTCGCGGCTTGACCTCGCGACTTGACTGAGTCGCGAGATCCAGTCGCGAGATAACCGTATGGCCAGTTGTCCTGTAGTGCTCCAGCTAGCATGACTGTTCACCTTCTGGCACGCTTGGCACGTGTGCTGTGTCTGGCGGCTTGAAGCTGCGAGCCACCCGCGAGAACAAGCCGCGAGTCTCTGTTTTCTTGCACACTCTTGAGCAATCAACACTCTATCTCACTCACTACCCTTACAACAAACCCACCTAAATACAGGGTTACTAAATATTGAAATACAAGCAAATTTGGCACGGAATAAAGCCAATAAAATGGTTGATTAAATTCAACCTTACAATCTCCCCCTTTGGATATTCCGTGACAAAACCCTAAAACAGATTCTAGACTTAACATGTGAGTTGGGAACAGTTGAACAAAACTCACTCACACCTAACTCTAGAAGCTGTGAAGCACTTAAATCATAAGAACATGAAACTCCTGAAACACAACAATACACCATGATCATTGTATGCAGAAAAACATGAAATGCATATGAAACAAGCTTAAGGTGATCAAGCAAAGATGAAGTGAAGATTCAAATCAAGGCTTGATCAACCAAGTAATCACCACAAGGTAGTGATCACAGTGCTCATTCACACTTGGAATGAACACTTGAACATACAAGTTAACAAGAACAAGGCAAGATACTTGTATGCTCAACACCCAACCAATGCATAATACACAAAGTATATGCATCTAGGAACAATCCTACAAGGGCACAAGAGTGACAGTACATAAATCAAAATCCAAGACATTTAGATAGAAGTACTGATTTCAACATAGCATAAAAGGCTACATTAAGCAAAGTACAAACCATAAAGCCTACAGAATATGCATAAAAACATTAACCCTAAAAGCTTACATAAGCACATGGGTACAAAAGGTACAAAACACAATATATCAACTTAAACTGAAGAAAATATAACACTTAAACTGAAGAAGAGTGCAAAAACACTCCCCCTTAGGTAATATCCTCCCCCTCTGATCAGGCCTATCACTCCCCCTTAAGAGCTGCTTTTCTGCTTCTCATCAATAATAGAAAGAACATCTCCCCCTTTTTGACCGGAATGGCCAAAGGGTCACTGTCCATGCTGGGTGGTGAAGCTGTCAAGTTTTGCAGACAAAATATCAATTTGGTCCTACATGGCTCTCATCCTCTCAGAGTGCTTAGTCTGGACTCCTCTGATCCCATCAAGTCGTTCCAGAATGATTTGAAAAGCATCTGGAGGTGTATCTGAAGAAGTTGATGCTCTAGTCCTTTTGCCACTCCTCTTGGGTGTTAAGGTTGATGCATGCCCTGCTGCCTTTGCCTCAGTCTCCATTGGGACACCCTCTCCTTCATCACCTTCATCTTCTTCACCTGGAAGCCGAACACTTATCCTTTTGCAGGTAAGCTTGTTAATTGCAGAGGGTGTGGACATGGGATTGATGTCTTGAGGGATTGGAACACCCTTCTTTCTAAAGATCCTCATCAATAAACTAGGAAAGATCAGTTTTGGCCTAGAAGTTGTTCTAGTCTCATCCACAATAGTGTCATATATGTGGGAACTGATGTCAATGAATGTCTTTTCTTTGAGATCCATCAGAAAGATTGCTCTTGCACAGTTGATTGTAGTCAACTTCTTTATGGGATATAGGTTAAACATCATGATTATTGTTAGACACCTCATGTCCACTGGAAAAGCTGTGGTATTCAGACATTTCCCTTCTCTCTATCCACCTATCCTTTGTTGAACAGTTTCAATAGACACAATCCTATCTTTGTAATTGACAAACTCCTGATCTTCTAATCCTTCAAGCCCTAGCACATCATCAATGTCATGTGCATCCAAAGTGAATTCTTTACCTCTAACCCAGCAGCTTAAATCATCCTTCCTTATCACAGCATTTGAATAAAACTCCCTAATCAGGGGTTCACACACTACAGGGAGATCACTCAGAAGCTTTTCCCATCCTCTCCCTTCAAAACAGCTGGGGATAAAGGTGTTTCTTAAATCCTCCAAATCTACAAATCTTTCTTGAATAATTCCTGCTTTCAAGAAGAAATCCTTGTATCTCTCAAAGTGAGAAACAAACCTGAACAAATTAGGGTCCATTTTCATTCTCTTATCTGCCTTCTTTGCAGGTGTTTTCTTCTTTGGGGATGAAGGTGCCATCTGTGAGCAATCAGTAAAGGCCACAACAACATAGAACAATACATATGTAGAACTAATCAGTACCATGTAATTAACAAAGAAATTGCAGCCACACAGATGAACTTGAACACTTAAACATTATGCTACTTAGATTAACCACATGGATGAACAAGCCTAAAAGAGGAAACACAAGAACAACAGGGAGAATGCAGGGGAGAATTAAAGCAGCAGAGATAGAAAATATCCTAAAGACAATGTGATGAGAATGACATGACTCATAATCAGTATATTAAAACTCACAAATGCTCCCAATAAATGCACACAATAGAACTGGCACATTCAACACAATGAACCACACATTCAAAATAGGAACATTATGAAACAACATAACAACATAAGATCAGACAAGATGAGTTACCAATAAACAAACCCTAGTTAAGCACATGAAGAAGAACAAAACCAACAACAAAATTAAGCTCAAACTAGATCAATAGTTTTCACAGGCTAAGCATGGACAAAGAGTAACTGACGAAACACAAACCCATTGCAAAATCATAAACAAATGCGAACAATCCAGAGGGGAAAACACAAAAACAAGTAAAATAGAGTTCAAGACAGAAAACTCATACCTGTTACTTGAAAATTTTTGAGCTGAAAAGAGGCAACAATGGAGTTTGAAAAATGGGTGCACGGAGTGTTTGGGAAGGAGACAGTTGAGAAAGAAGATGAACAGTCACAAAAGTTCAAGAGAAAACTGAAAAAGATTTAAAAACTGTCCCTATTTTTGCCAAACACGCGTTTTTTGCGACTAAAGAGAGTTGCCACAAAGTCGCCAATTCAAGCTGCCAAAACATTCAAAGATAAAAATTTGAAAAAATTTTCTAAGTGTTTTTCGCGACTAAAAGGTCTACCCACGAGAGAGTCGCGAGCTGAGCCGCAAAAATCTCTGAGTAACCCTCGCGACTGGACCTTCCACTCGCGAACAAGTCGCCAAAAATGACCTGGGAGCACGCAACTGAGGATAGCGACTTGAACAACCCGCGACTAAGTCGCCAAAACAGGGCAAAACTGAATTTTTGAAATTTTCAAAGTTTGAGAACAAAATACTTTCCAAAAACACCTAAAACTCTGAAAAATCTTTTTGTGCTTGAATTAACAAAGATTGAGCATGTGAAAACACATTTCATCAAGTACAATCACACAAATGATTATGGCATTTATCAAACATAAACTTGTGTGTTGTGTGTGGATATCAACAATGAGATAGTCCTTAGTCTAATGTGAAGCTTCAATGATCAATTCAACCAAGGCATACACAATTAGCACTAGATCATGTGAACTATCTCAATTATAGAAATATGTATATATGACCTCCCACAAAACTTGATAACATATCTTGGAACTTTACATTTGACTCCACAATCAATCATAACATTTGATCTCCTTGATTCTTTGAGACAATTACCTCTCATTGTGAGAGTGATATTTGATATTTCACTTTAATGAACTAGCCTTTGGCTTTTTGAATAAACATTCACTTGAATTTTAGGTCGCTTACCTTTTTTCCTCGTTAAATACTAGAATGTACGACAGGGTTTTACAGCTCAATATCTCTTTTCATTTGGAGATTTACATTTGGTGAGCTCTTTTTAGCAAAAAAAAAAAAAAAGAGTGGGAAGATATATAGACACAAGTCTATGCATGTCTCAAGATCATCATAACCATTCACTAATCATTCATGACAAGTTTGAAGATCTATTTACAACAATCACATAGATTTCAAGATTTCTCTCACAGTGATATGAGTGCAATGAACCAAGCTATGCTCGAAAATGCACAAAGCCATTAGCACAAAGGTACAAGGCAAAACAAGTTTTAAGACAAAAACTCAACAATGTCAATCAAACTTTTTGATTTTCTAATTTTTATGTGATTTTTGGATTTTTGACACAAGAAGAAAAAGATTGATCAAAAACAAAAGAAAACCAAGAGTATGCACAAATAAACAAACACACAACCATCAACATAAACAACAATCAATCAAACAAACATTGTCACAAAGTATAGGAAGTATTAATGCATGGACATGTTGTAATGCTTATGCATGAGTACCCTTTTTCACCCACACGTCACTTGCGTTTGGGGTGATTTCCTTATAGGATTGGGTATGGGAGTTAGGGCTTTCAAACCTTCGTGAGAAGCTTTCCAAGCAGTTGGTGAATGCATCAATCATCTTCATCACATTCATCATTCCGGGATCATCATTTTGATCTCTCGATTGTTCACCTGCCCAATTTCTTCTATCATTTCTAGGTCCTCGTGACCTTTAAGGAGTTGCACTATTCTTTGCTCTCAGCTTTTGGCAATTTGGTCGAGTATGCCCTTGAAGTCCGCAATGATGACACACATAAGGTGATCTAGGACCTCTTTTTGGTCGTGGACGAGACTCGGCACGAGATTCAGACCTGCCCACAAATTGATTACAGGAATTCAACAACCGTTCGTTCCCCACATTTCTCTTCTCCTCTATCTTGGGCTTCTCAGCAGTAGGACCAACATCAGCTGATTCTTTGGCCTTTATAAACTTCACTTCTTTAGTGACATTTCCAGATGAGCTACTTCCTCCGGTATATCCCAATCCGAATTTGTCTAAAAAGCACTTTTGCGATGAAATAACATCATCTAGTTTCTTGGTGGTGACCCTCTCAATTTTGGCATTTGCTTGCACAACCTCTTGCTCAAGAAATCTCACTTTTGTGTAAGCTTCTGACAGCTCACCATTCAGTGTTTCTATCTCACATTTGGCCTCCCTATATCGGATTAGGAGACTTTTATAATCCTCCTCTGCCTTCTTCATTTTTCTCACAGCTGCCTTGGCCACCCTTGTGTACTCACCCGACTTCTCCAGGAGTGAGTTATAATTCTCTTGAAGGTTGGCTGTGCTTTCATCTTCTTCAGCATCTAATTCTTCAATAATTCCCATTGATTCTTCATCACTATGTTCTCCAAGGTCTCGTACAAGTAGATTCAACTCGTCTGAAGACTCAACATGAGCAATAGTCATAAAAGTTGAGTAGTTCCCCTCTCTATCACAGCTTTCCTCAGATTCTGAGTCGGGTGAATCCGAGTCACTCAATGTTGTGGCATACACTTTGCCTTTCGATTTCAAATAATTCGGACATTCTTTCTTAAAGTGTCCATGCCCGTTACATTCGAAATAAGTGACACCTTGTGTAGGTTGGGATTCTTTTCCATCTTTCTTTTTGAATTCCCTTTTCTCCCTTCCTGAACTTTGGAATTTTCCTTTATCACCAAATTTGCCATTATTTTTGAATTTCAAGAATTTTCTGAAATTTTTAACTTTGTCAACCACATCTTCTCCCGATGAGTCATGATCTTCCACCTTCTCATTAATGGTCTTAAGAGCAAGAGATTTACTCTTCCGTTGATTGGGCAGCGACATCTCATAAGTCTGAAGAGAACCAACCAGCTCCCGGGCTTTGATGTCATCAAGGTCCTTGCTCTCTTCAATCGCTGTCACTTTAGCACAAAAACTTTCCAGCAAAGATCGAAGGATCTTCCTTACAATTTTAGAGTCCTCCGTTTTCTCTCCCAAATTGAACTTGCTGACAATTACTTCATTCAGCTTGCTATAGAAAGAGTCAAAGGACCCATCCTCACTCATTTTTAACTCCTCAAACCGAGTGGTTAGCATCTGCAGCTTGGTGTCTTTTACCTTCTTCGTGCCTTCGTACGTGGTCTCCAATATCTCCCATGCTTCTTTAGCAACGGTAATGTGAGAGATCCTGTGAAATTCATTTGGAGACACACCACAGAAAATAGCATTGAGTGATTTACTGTTAGCATTAGATGCAGCAAGTGCTGCCTTATCCCATGTGGATTTGGCTTCCTCAAGCCTGGTCTAACCTATCTCAACAGCATCCCAAACAGATTCATCAATAGAACACAGAAAAACTCCAATGCGAACCTTCCAAAAAGCATAATTACTACCATCAAAATATGGAGGTGCATTTAGGGATTGAGACCGATCCATCTCAAAAGGGGTCAAGGATCACACAATGGTAATGAAACCACTAGAGGTGTACCCGCTCCGATACCAATTGAAAGTTCAAATATGTGTATAAACACCCTTGAACGTTTAGACCCGCAAATTACAACTTAACCAATTCAAGCATTATGTCAAACAACTAGTGTGCGGAAAATTAACATAAGCTATAATATGGAATTGGAAAAACTATCTAAGCCAAATTAAAATCACAACCCACAGCAGATAAAAAGGCAAAGATAAAAGGGAAGGAAGATGCAAACACAAAGACAACACGCGATGTGTTATTGAAGAGGAAACCGAAGCCCTCAGCGTAAAACCTCTCCGCCGCCCTCCAAGCGGTAAACAATCCACTAGAAAATGTAGTTGGGATACATGGACAGCAATAGACCCTCCAAGCCTAATCTACCCAGTGCACCTAAGCTCTCTAAGCTTCTTGCTCCAACGAGGTTGCGCTGAACTTTTTTCTTTTCTAGCTTCCCAGATTCCGCTACTAGACCGTAGCATCAACCAATGTAGATTGGTTCCTTCCTAACTACTTCCCAGAAATCCAAACAGCCCTCTCACAGTGATGAATATGGTGAGAACAAAGTTTGGTAAAATACCTCTCAAGGATTTGACAATGGAGAGGAAGAGAGTTGAGGAATTTGAAGAGACTCTAATGTATAGATTGTGGATGAATCAATTTTGTTTTTCTTTAGGGTTTCTCTCTCAAAATTCTCTCTAGAAGCTCTCTTTCATTTGTGGGTAAAAGGGGTATTTATACTGGAGTGAGAGAGGAATGTGAAACGTCAAGATTTACAAAACAGGGGTGGCTCGCGGCTTGATCTCGCGACTTGACTGAGTCGCAAGATCTAGTCGTGAGATAACCGTATGGCCAGTTGTCCTGTTTTGTCCTGTAGTGCTCCAGCTAGCATGACTGTTCACCTTCTGGCACGCTTGGCACGTGTGCTGCGTCTGGCGGCTTGAAGCCGCGAGCCACCCGCGAGAACAAGCCGCGAGTCTCTGTTTTCTTGCACACTCTTGAGCAATCAACACTCTATCTCACTCACTACCCTTACAACAAACCCACCTAAATACAGAGTTACTAAATGCTGAAATACAAACAAATTTGGCACTGAATAAAGTCAATAAAATGGTTGATTAAATTCAACCTTACATTAATGAATATGCATAATTTGTTAGGAATATGAAATAATTGTTGTAATCCCTTTAGTTAGGTAGTTAGCTAGTTGGTTGAGATTAGGATTAAGATGAGTTAGTTAGGATTTGAGCACATGTATCTCATTTAACACAGGGCTTAATTCATAGAGCACATGTTAAATTAACTAGCCAATTATCTTGAGCCATGTGGGCCAATGATATTAGAGCTAGTTCTCTATAAATAAATGGTTGTAATTCAACATTAGATATGAATTGAAGAATAAACCAACTTTTTAGTGCATTAGTGCATCTCTCTCTCTCTCTCTCTCTCTCTCTCTATGGAGGGTGACTACCTCGAATTAAGTCAATTTCCTTACGATTCCCATCAATTCCCCTATAATTCTTATCCATTTTCATTAGGAACCACTAGGTTCCTAACAAGTGATATTAGAGCCATTGATCTTAAGACAAGTGATTGTGACCGAAGAAAACTTTGGAAAGAAGTATTGCAAATGTTGAACAAAGTTTTAGAGGATGTCAAGGATGTTTCAAAGAAAGTCAAGGCCTTGGTTGAATCTAAAAAGGCCATGAAAGAAGAGCTCTCAAGATTGCAAAAGGATCTTGAGAACATGAGGGAAAAGGAATTATAATCTCTTGATTCAATGGAACTTGAAGAACAAATCAAGTTCCAAGAAACTACTGCTATTGTTGCAAGCCAGGATGTTGATTTTTGTGTCAAAGTGGATGATGATATACATTGTAAAGTTGTAATTTACAACTATGTGTTTTGTTGGCTTTAATTCCATACCAAATTTGATTGTAATAATGTTCAATCTTTTGTACCATATATTTATTGTGGGATTTAATTGTAAGGGTTGTGTGATAAAGAGCGAGTGTGAAGACTCAAGCAATTGAAGACAGAAGAGTTTTCGTGGGTAGCTCATGACTAAGCATCCCGCAAAATGATGCATGTGTCCTGCACATGACTGGAATGCGAAGAGTCAGGATAGATGGAGACAGTTGTGTTTCGCAAGTAGCTCGCGGGTAAGGCCTTCCCATAAGACACTCGCGAAACATTCTGTTTTGCCAGACTGTGTTATATGATACACACTTTCTTTCTGTACCCACACTATATATACCCACATTACCCACAAATGTTGAGGAGTGCTTCAGAAAGAAAACCCTAGCCACAAACCTTGAGAGTTAGAGATTGTTATACTCACATATCTCTACACATTTGCTTGTGGATTTTCCTCAACTCCTACCTTTCCATTTCCATACCCTTGAGAGGTTGATAGCCCAAAAACTTATCACACCCTTTCAGAGTGTTCAGTGAGGTTTTGGTGCTGCTGGGAAGCATTGGAAGAAGCCAAGGATGGCAGATGCAACATGGAGCTTGTTGCGGGATCCGAAGCGCTAGACAAGACATAATTCCGAGAAGCCTTGTTAAAGTAGGAGCTTCGAAGGCTTAGGTACATCGGGTAGATTAGGCTTTGAGGGTCTCTTACTAACCCATGTATCCCAACTAATTTTCTAGTGGATCAATTACCGCTTGGAGGGCGGCGGAGAGGTTTTTCGCCAGGTTCTTCGGTTTCCTCTTCGATAACATATCGGCGTGTTATCTTGTGTTTGCATTCTTCTTCCCTACTCTTTTACCTTTCATTTTACTACTGTGTTATAATGATTATGTGTTAGAGTAGCTTGTTTGTTTATTTGCTCGCATTTACTCTATTCCGCACTTAGTATTAAGTTAGAGTAAAATCAATCGAGCCATAACTTTAATTTGGGGGCCTAAATAGCTCTTGCGTTTTCACACATTTTCAAGCATTCATACATGAAGACGCTGCCCTTGAAGTTCAGTCCAAAGAACCAACAAAGAAGGTGATGATGATCTTCCAAGAACCGATTCTTGATGCACCAATGGAGACTTCCATTCAAGAGTCTATGATTCAAGAATTGGCAATCCAAGTTTTCGTGATCCAAGAATCCAAGATGCAAGCACCAACAATTTTAATGGTTCTAGAATCAAATGAGGTATTGAGGATACAAGAATATTCCAAGGTTTAAAGAACCAATGAGACCTTGAAGATTGAAGAACCATTGAAGGCTCAAGAATTCGAGCAAAGTTTGAAGGTCTACAAAGAAGAAACCTTCATATGCATGGGACCTCTTGTCAAAGAGAAATGCATGAATATGGTGATCAAAATGTCACTAAGGTATTGGTCCATTGGAAGATATCCTTTAATGAATGTGTCATTTTACAACAATGCCTTGTGGGCAAGGTGTTTTCAATGGGAGGGAAATATTAGAAATATGAAATAATTGTTGTAATCGCTTTAGTTAGGTAGTTAGCTAGTTGGTTGAGATTAGGATTAGGATGAGTTTGTTAGAATTTGAGCACATGTATCTCATTTAACACATGGCTTAATTTATAGAGCAAATGTTGAATTAACTAGCCATTTATCTTGAGCCACATGGGCCAATGACATTAGAGCTAGTCCCCTATAAATACATTATTGTAATTCAACATTAGATATGAATTAAAGAATAAACTAACTTTTTAGTGCATTAATGCATCTCTCTCTCTCTCTCTCTCTCTCTCTCTCTCTCTCTCTCTCTCTCTCTCTCTCTCTCTCTCTCTCTATATATATATATATATATATATATATGTGGAGGGTGACTATCTCGAATTAAGTTAATTTCCTTACCATTCTCATCAATTCCCCTATAATTCTTATCCATCCCCATTAGGAACCACTAGGTTCCTAACATAATCTATATGATCTGTAGGAAAATTGAGGCAGACATGAGAACCATACATGACCTTGGCAACTCCATCATAGGCAAGGGCAGCATCCACGACATTAGCAAAAGAATCAAGCCAGAGACTTTTCCCACCATTAGGGTCTCGAATTTTAGTGACCCAGTTACCCCATGTCCTTTGCCTAACCTCTCTGTATTTGCATTGTAAGTTATGAGGCCACCCTTCCCTTTCACGCAACTTTTCTTGGACCCTTTGGCTTGGGACTATTGGGGTTTGATAATCTCACCATTAATGGCAGCATTACCATTATATTGTTTCCACTTGGCCAGGGTTTCAACCACAATGTTGGCTTCAGTTTTGCGTTTCCTCTTCTTGGAATTTGAAGCATTAATAGAGGATCACAAGAAGAACTCATCCTTAATTGCAAGAATTATCAACAAGTAATTCTCTTTACCTACAATTAAACCCTCATCTTTCAAAGAATTATCAAGTAGTAATTCTCTTACACTACAAGAAAAAACCTATATTGTAACAAAAAGGAACTTTAGTGGCAATAGAAACTAATTTACTTTCTGAAGTTTCTTTTTGTTGCAATAGGGACTTAAAAGTAATAATTTATTGCATCAATTTAAATATAGTTTCAATAACATATTGTAGTGCTTATCCCCTCCCGCTCAAATATTTCCTCAATTTTTCCCTATCCATGTTTGCCCATAATTTCACTCTCAGTCTCACAAAAGCAAAATTCCAAAAACCTACTCTCGGTCTCAGAAGTCAAAAATTGGGATGTACTAATAGTAAATATACGTAGCTTTCTTCTTCTTTTTTTACCAACAAATACTCTAGGTCTTTACCCCTTGTAGTTTTTCTTTAAATAGAATTTTTTTTTTTTTTTTTTTTTTGAGATCTCATAATTTTACACTTTATTATTCTAATATATATATATGCTAAAATATTGTTTTTATCCCTAAATTTTTGTGAACATTCTACCTTCTATCATTTTGTCTTTGCCTAATATTTTGAGTCTTGCATGGCCTAATAGATAGGTGAGGTGGTATACTTTTTTAACATTCGGTGATCTGGATTAGACCAATTTATTTATTTATAAATAAAAGTAGAACACATGGCATCCAATGGTTGGTCAAATGTGACATGTGGGGGTGAACTTTTAGATGTTTCTCAATTGATCCCTTTGTTGGATCTCCCTTTTCACTTAAAAACCCAATTTACTAAACCATCATTTTGGAGTGAAGGCAGGCTTGAGGTCACACCTACGATTGTTGCTGGGTGTGGCCGTGTGGGTTTCAAATAATTTTGATAAGGCAAGGGGCGACGCAATTTGTGGCAAATGTAACAACAATGCCACCTTTTCTTTTTCTTTTTTCTTTTTTTATTTATGAATTTTGTCACTTGCACTCTGTATCAGATGTCATTTGTTTTATTAGATTAATATCGTGTTTAGTACTATGGAGTGTTTACAAGTTCTGTGGTGATAGATGGGGATTATACCAAATACCCAGTAATTTGGTAGTGTTTGAGTGGGTGGGGTTCGTCCCTTGGAAGATATTGAAGCCCATGGTCTTCACCAATGTCAATGTATTTTTATTTTTTTTTTCAAAATGTTAATCCCAATCTTTTTAGCTTAAATAAATGGCACACCATCTTCCAGTTGGACGAGTTGACGTCTCTCCTAGTAGGAGCATAAAAGAGTGGGTTCAAGTTGTCAGGATTGTAACAAATATATTATTTAAGTATTCATAATCATTTCAATAAATATTTATATATATATATATATATATATTTCTTTCTCTATTCACAAACAATGAAATTAGTATTTACAAAAATTTTGAATGATGGACTTGTGTCAATTTGGGATTTTTCTTTTTTCATTGAGGTTAATTTTGTCTTTCTAAAGGTTCATCCCCACGCGTACCAACCGTTAGTTGCCTCATGTTTAGTCTTTATTTTAAATAAATGAGTTGGTCTAAATTAGATTACCTAATGTTAAAAAAAATAAATAAATAAAATAAAAAAATGCGAAACTACAATGTTGATCCCTCAAATTTACTCTGTGTGCGTAATTGGTCCCTTAAGTTTGAAGCAAGCACAATTAATCCCTCAAGTTTTAAAACTAAGTTATATTAGTCATTTTACTAATTGTCATTAACGGTGTTACTTACATGGCTAACGGAACAATGACTTGACTTTTTTTTTTTAATGATGTGGCTTTTTTTTTTAATGACGTGGTATTTTCCTATTAAAAAAATTACAAAATAAATTTACACAAACAATATTTACAACCCGGGTTCTACCCTGTCCTCCTCCTCCTCAATGTCTCATATGATATCATATCTCTTTCCTTCCTTGTTTAATTTATTTATTTATCACCATACATACATACAATTGATCTCTTATCTTGATTCTTTTGACTTACAGAAACAAAAGAAAGGGCCAAGTCCAACGCAACGCAATATAAAAGTTAGAAGCGTGGTAGCAAGCTTGTTGTGTTCAAATCGAACACTAGTACTACATAATAATTGTCTCACTCCCATAGTAGAAAATCCATTATACCCGAGATCATTCCTATCCCAAGAAAAAAGAAACCCACGACGTGGTAAGTTTTGTGTGGTTGCTCTGACTGAAAGTTCTAAAGAGTCAAGCAACAAGAAGACTGAGGAAAAAGAAGAAAGTAAAATCCCTTCATGGGCTAGGCCAGATTTAGATAAGCCTCCTCCTTGGGCTCAGAATGAAAGTGCATCTCACTAGCGATAGCTCAATGCTTTGTACAGTCAGTAAAAAATATTTTTTTAATTTGGTACTGGGTCGGAAATATTGTTTGTGTAAATTTATTTTGTAATTTTTTAATAATAAATGTCACGTCATTAAAAAAATGCCAAGTCATTGATCCGTTAGCCATGTAAGTAACACCATTAATGACAGTTAGTAAAAAGATTAATACAACTCTGTTTTAAAACTTGAGGGACTAATTATGCTCGATTCAAACTTGAGGGACCAATTGCGCATACATGGTAAACTTGAGGGACCAACATTATAGTTTCGCCATAAAAAAATGACACCCTTGATATTTGGGTTAGTTGCAATAACACCTATTGTGGTTTTAATTCTTCCTTATCATTGAGATTTTCATATCCGTCAAATTGATTCTTGGAACTAACCTTTATTAGCTCTTTTGGACGGAAAAATAATGTGATCATCACGTGATGAATGACACAAATTAATTGGTGAGTCTTCTTAATGCGGTAATGTGATGGTCATATAATTTTTTCGTCCATAAGAGTTAACATAAGTTAGTCTTAGGGGTCAATTTGGTGGATATGAAAACTTAGGGGAATTATGGGAAATATTTGAAATTTTAGGAGGTGTGTTTGTATCCGACCTAAACCTAGGGGGAATGCATTTAAGCTTGAAAATTATATAACATCAACTTTCTGTTAGGCCACGTAAATGAGATATTTAAAATACAAAAACTATATTTTCTTTACTAGCAAAAAAAATCTATTTCATATATTTTTTTAATTAAAAAAAATATAACTCATATTATGATAAACTTTCTTGTGCATTAATTACACAGTTACTAACTAGTATTCAAGCAAAAAAAAAAAAAAAAAAAGAAATGTAAACAAAAAAAAAAAAAAAAAACATTTTTGGTCCCTATATTTTGGTCCTATTTTCAATTTGGTTCTCAAGTTTTTACAACTTTCATTTTCTTTCTTATTTTTTTAAACTTACCATCATTTTGGTCCCTAACAATATTTCACTTATAGAAAACACCTACATGGTTAATGAACTACATTACTAGTCTAAAAATAGTGCTTCTATAAGTGAAATGAAGTTGACCAAAATAACAGCAATTTAAAAAATATAAGAACCAAAATGAAAGGTGTGAAAACTTGTTGGTCAAATTTAAAATAGGGAAAAAATATAGGGACTAAAAATGTGTTTTTTCCGAACTTATGATTACAACAAATCTTTGTTTTTATGTGACCATTCTCCTTGTTCTTCTCTTATTATTTAATTTTTAAAACATCTAAACAAAGGAAAAGGAAAATTATTCCTCTTCTCACTGTACTCATTTCCTCCCTTATCCTTTACTTTTTCTTCCTTCAAACTTCCAAACACATTGTTCAGGTTTTGGTTCGAGTGAAGGGTAATTACTAAAGGCATTAGTTCGGTGAATGACAGCCATTAAAAGTGTCAATTCAGGTGAATGATAACCACTAAAAGTGTCTGTTTGAGCGACTGATAATCATCATCAAAGGAGTTGGTTTATGTGAACTATAACCACCGAAGGGTTTTGCCATTTGGGTAAACAATGCAATTCGCAGGGGGTATTCTTATCTAATAAAAAATTAAATAAATTAATTAAAAACTGAATTCCATTTCCATCTGATAGTGAATCCATTCTCAACATCTAAATAAGACAATAAACTTGAAGTGGATTATTTGGCCAGTGAGACGTGCAATTCTCTACTTAGTAAATGATTCCTAAAACTTATGGCTAATAATTAATTATGATGAAAACTATAGCTGTATTTTTTTTCTTCTATACTTTCCACTTTCCAATCTTGCTTATTAGTCATCTCTCACCTTCACCTTTTTATATTCCCTTGCACGCTATTGCTATGTAGTCAGCAAAGTTATTTATTTCCTATAACAAACGTACATCGTGGAACTTCAACCTAGATTGAGAGCGAGCCAAATCCTCCATTATTTTGTTTTTCCTTATTATATAATTCTGTACTTAGAAGTGGTTGTACTTGCCAAGTAAGAAAAAGAAAAGCTGTACTTATAAATATTCTCAGAAAATATGCTGAGCATGACATGCACATTCTATTTATAACTGATTGAGTTGTAAAGGTATGACTTATAATCAGCAATGGAAAGCTTAAAAGTGCTAAGAACAAAAATGGTGACTGAGATTAATCCCTCAGTCACAGTCTTCAACCTAATGGCAACAACATCAAGTAGGAGACACCAATACGAAATGATGTGGATTGAGGTTGTGGAGAATAAGGAAAGTCTACTAAAATAATCAAAAAGAAAAGAAAATAGGGGAAAATCAAAATCGTACAAAGAAGAAAAGATGAAACAAAAATCATATAGAGAATTTTTTTTTTTTTGGAGAATCAAATCATGTAGAGGTTTAAGTAAGCTTGTTATATTCAATTGGATTTTCATTAGGGCCAAAATACATTATTGGTCCATACACTTTAACTCATGACCAATTTTACTCCTTAAAATTTAAATTGATTTTTTTTTTTTATCCGTAATAAACTTAAAATTAAAAATATCACTTTTAGATTCTTAAAAATTCAATCTTAATCCATATTAAATTTAAAGTAATTGCTTTTAGTCTCTAATCTCTATGGAGTGATAATGTAAGTCTTTAATGCGACCACAAGACTAAAGTGATTGCATTTATGCATATTGTATGAATGCATGTATGTTAGTTTAGATACCAATCCAAAACTTTCAAAAAAAGAATTGTAAAATAAATTAGATGAGCCTTTAAATAATTAATTTAAAATATACAAGCAATTTGCATTTCCTTTCATGACAAATTTTGTTGAAACTGGTTTTGTAACATATATGTCCCATACATTTTCTAGTTCATTTTAGCAGGAATTAATGCTTGCCAACATTTCTAATGTGATTGCTTTTAGTCACTAATCCCTATATATGGAGTGATAATGTATTAGTCTCTAGTGTGACCACAGGACTAACAGTGATTGCATTTACATTTAATGTATGAATGCATGCATGTCAGTTTGGATGCCAATCCAAAACTTTCAAAAAAAGAAAGAAGTGTAAACTAAATTAGATGAGCCTTCAAGTAATTAATTTAAAATATACAAGCAACTTGCTCAATTTCCTTTCATGGAAAGTTTTGTAGCAACTTGCTTTGTAACATATTCTGGTTCGTTGTAGCAGGAGGAATTATTAATGCTTGCCAACGTTTCTAATGTCTAAAGTTCTTTTAGTCAAGAGCTTGAAACTTATATATAATGACTTGTTCAGGATCGAAGTTTTCTTCACACATCACATTCCTTTAAGTCATGGAGCAGCTTGTGGCAAGCTGGTACAATGGTCGATCCTTGCCTGAAACATATGTACTCCCACTGGAAATAAGGCCAGGGAAGCTCAATGTACCTGTGAGCACCAATATTATTCCAGTGGTTGATCTTGGGGGTCATGATGAAACAGCTATAATTCAACAAATTTTGGAAGCTAGCCAAGAGTTTGGATTCTTTCAGGTACCAACCACATCTTTTCTTTTGTTCTTTTTCCAGACAATGATTATTCCTAATTGATGCTTGGCATCAAACATGATCACACATGAAGAACTTTTGTACCATCAATGTGTTATGCTATGATTTGTACCATCTAATAGGTGATCAACCATGGAGTCCCTAGCAACTTAATGGATGAGGCAATGAATGTTTGTAAGGAGTTCCATGCAATGTCTGCCAAGGACAAGGCAGTCCAATGCTCAAACGACCTCAATAAGAACTGCTTCCTCTACACAAGCAGTCAACGCTATGCAACTGAGAAGTATCACTTCTGGAGGGATTCATTGACACACTTTTGTCATCCTCTAGAGAAACAAATCCAATTTTGGCCTGAAAAACCAACGAGATATCGGTAAATCCTCATTATCATACACATGTAATTTTGTATATTTCATGCTATTGATATATATGTGAACAAAAGTGAACTACATCATGGTGTTTCTTGTAATCTTTTTCTCAGAAATGTTGTTAGCAAATATACAACTGAAGTAAGTAAGTTGGGCTCTACAATTTTGGGGTTGATTTCAAAAGGGTTGGGAGTCAGCCCAGAGCATTTCAGCAATGGACTTACTGAAAATCCAAAAATGATTGTCAATCACTATCCGCCATGCCCAGACCCAACTTTAACCTTGGGAGTGCCCAAACATAGAGACCCTGTCCTCATTAATATTCTTCTTCAAGAAGATGATTTATGTGGGCTTCAAGTCTTCAAGGATGAGGAATGGATTGATGTTGAACCTATTCCTCATGCTTTTGTGGTCAACATAGGCTATGTATTGCAGGTACATATTTCTTGACAAGCTTTGAGTATATATTTGTAGATATATGGATAAATGATTAAATTTATCATTTTTTATATGTTTATTTTTTTATTTTATTTTATTTTTTTTTTGAGAATTGATGATTAGCATGGTATCAAAAGTAAGAAGTTTTGAGTTTGAACCTAATTCTATTCTACCTTCAAATTAAAATATTAAAATTCTTATAGGATAGAACCCACTTATTAAAAAGGAGTGTTGTTATAAAATATTACTAATAAATTAGCTGATAATTATTTGATATGTGGTACTTCATGCCATTGATTTAAATTATGAAAGTGTTAGGTAAACAAGTGACGAGTTTTTTATTTATATGATTATGGAAATCTCTAATCACAATTTGTCTTTTCGAGATGTCAGTTATGAAAAATAATATCATAATGTGTAAGTTAACACCTGCTTTAGTTTTTCTTCTTCTTCTTAATTGTGTTTTTTTAAATAAATTCAACCTTAATATGCCTGCCAATTAATAGGGTAATGTAAATTTTTTTTTTTTTTTTTTTTTTTTTTTTAATATCACCTCTTCTAAAAAAACCCAATTTTTAAAATTTTTGTTCTTGAAATTGTGCTACATTGAATTGTAGATTATCAGCAATGGAAAGTTGAAAGGTGCCGAACATCGAGTTGTCACAAATTCAAATTCAGCTCGGACAACTGCTTCATTCTTTGTTAGTCCATCAGACGAAACACTAATAGAACCAGCAAAAGTTTTGGTTAATACAAGCAGCCCAGCACTCTATAGGTCCTTGCCATACAAAGACTTCCATAGCAAATTCTTGGTCACCTCTGACTGGAAAGAATTAGAGAAGTTTGTACGTACTACTTCTGCTTAGTGGTGCGATAAAAAAAAAAAAAAAATGGCTATCATACTTTATATATGTATGATCAATAATTTCAAAAAAGCAAACCTTAATGGGTAAATAAGGTTGTTCAATAACACCAGCCTAATGTCAAGGGGATCATCAAGATAAATGTCACTGCGAATTCTGCTTTTGAAATTGATATATTTGTACTACATTGCATAAATAAGATGATTATCAGTCATTATCATTTTTATGGACAAAGTTTTCGTGAACACTAATTAAATGAATGATTTTGAATTCATTGTAATATATTATGGACTGGAAAATTGAAAAAGAAAAAAAAGAAGGGGGTAGATGATAGTCATACATATTACCAGATAACAACTCTTATGATGATAAACAAGTGTACATCCAAATGAGTTGTTTTGTTTTATTGGGATTTTTTTTTATAAAAAATAAAAAAAAAACCTATTATTATTATTATTATTTTCTGTTAACACACAAACAATGTGTTATCTTGTGTTATTTAGAGTTTTGGCAGAGAAGCTTTTTGTGGTCCTAAGAGATCGATTTTTGTTAATGTGAGCGTGCAAGTTGGACCCAAAGAGATATTGACTATGAATCCAGCTATTTCTTTATAATAAGGTTACAAAAAATGTGATGCAGTTATTGACATATGTGGCGTTGTTACTATCTAATTAATGTGACTGAATAAGAATTTGAACTAAAGAAAAAAGAACTGTGATATAACCTTACCAACAAGTCTGAAGTGAGACAAGGTTGTTACTTTCCAATGTGACACTTTTTTTTTTTCTTTCATTTTTTTTTTAGAAAAATATACACATAAAAAGGAGAGAGAATGCTATTTTAACACAAAGACACACTATAAACTCCACTAAAAAGTCATGAAACAAGTTATTCTATAAACAACACACTTTTTTAAGTAATGTGAGAAAATTATCCATTTTTTTTAGAAACAAACACGCTATACATGAACATACAAGGGAGAGGAAACAGGGTCCTAACACAAGGTACACCACAAACTCTATTCAAAATCTATGATAACTATATCTAATGTGACTATATAAAGAATTTAGAAGAAAAAAAATAGTGATATAAGATTACTAACAAATCTAATGTAGTTATGTCATATGTGACGTTGTTCCTGTTGACATGGTTACTATCCAATGTAACTGCATAAGGAATAATAAAGAAAAAGAAAAAAGGGAATGAAAGGCAATGCAGTTACTATGTTACTATATAAGGAATTTAAACAAAAATGGGAAAAAGAAAAGAAGAAGAAAAAAAAAGATTAATGTGATATAAGGTTACCAACAAACGTAATGTAGTTAGCATTATATGTGGTATTGTTACCATTTATTATGACATTATTACTATCCAACATGACTACTATATGTACTAACGCTCTATCTGTTTTATTGGAAAACCCTCTGTAAAGATAGTTTTTTGCATTTTCCAGTATTTGGTAGTACAAAAAAGAAACCGGTCAACGGAAAACAATAGTTAGTCAACGGAAAACTCTAATAAAAATAAGGCTTATTTTTTGTAATTTTTTTTCCAAAAAAAAAATTTGGAAAACAATCTCTCTCTCACTCATTGTATCTCCCATAAATATTATATTCTTTTGTAGCTGTGAGAAACATAATTTTTTTGCGCTTTCTCTCTCTCACGGTAAGCTCTCTCACTTCTTCTCTAATCATATATTCTTTGCTTTGAATTTCAAGCTTGATTTTTTTTTCTCTAAGAAATTTTCAATTTGATGGATTCCAAGAAAAATTTTCTTTTATTTTTAAATTAAAAATAAATACTTTGTTGATGTAAAGGAAAACATATACAGAGTAAGACATGCCAACACTATGCATGTTACGGTACCAAACCAACCATAGAAACTTCAAAAAAATTATAAAAGAACAATGACTTTCTAGAACACAAAAACATGCTTATCCTTCAAACCTGAGTAGATGAAACTAGCTGATATGCCTCTAGAACTGCATTGGTTCCTTCTAGAATCACCTGTGGCTGTGTTTGAATATTCTCAAAATAAACTTTGTTTCTAGCATTCCATATTGCCTAGGACAGAACTGCCCATTGCTCCAATTTCTTCTTCCAGGAAGAAGTTACATCTTTTCGCACATAAAAGTGCAAAAAAAAAAAAAAAAAAAAAAAAAAAAAAAAAGAAGAAGAAGAAGAAGAAGAAGAAGAGAGAGAGAGAGAAGTAGAAAGAATGAATGAAGTAAAAAATAAAAATTTAAACATAATGCCTATATTCTTCTAAATTGCTTTTTCATGGGACAATCTTTACGTTATATAATGAATGATAATTGTTTAGGGGAATTGCATTTGTTTGCAGATACGTTATGCAGATACTGTGAAGTGATGATATATTATGCAGATACATTACACATTACGTAGATACCCATATAAGGATGAAACCCATTGCTTTTTATGCGCTATGTATGCAGAGGTGGCTTAATGTATTTGGGGCCTAAGACAAAAACTAAAATTGAGGCCTTTTATATGGAGTATTTAAATACGATTTAAAAAAAATAAATATTACTTAAACTTTATTATCTTGTTTTAGATGCAAAAATTACTACTAAATTACTAATTAACATAAACTAAGTAGATATTTTTTTACAAAGTCTATACACAAAAAATTTGACAAAACTTTTCACACCTGTTGATATGGGTAAGTAAAAAGTGATATTAGTGATGGACTTAAATTAAAACTAGTAAAAAATTAAAATAAGAACTAGTAAAAGTTTGTCAACTCAACTTCTAAAAAATGTAATGAATTTGTGTGTGTGTGTGTGTGTGTGTGTGTGTGTGTTTTTTTTTTTTTTTAATATTTGAGAAGTACTACATTCACAATATTTTCACAACAAATTCTAGGTGTTAAGTTGTTACTAGTTTTAATTTGAATTCACCATTGAAATTAATTTTTGTCATTAATAATAACCTGTAACCCTACCACTTAGGATTTATTACGAAAGTGCTGCGAAAAATATTGTGGATGTAGCATTTCTTTTTGTTTTTTTAAATATTTATAATTTATTGGCTAATATTTGAGCTTAATTAACACTGTTATAATGAAAAAAATATCACTATTGGTTAAAATTTGGGGACATTTTTCTACTTGAGGCCTTAGGCGATCCCAACATTTGCTTCTAGTATAGAGTCGACTTTGTATGTATGTACGGTTCATATATATAAGTGTGTGTGTGTGTGTGTGTGTGTGTGTGTTACTATCAATATAAATGAGCAAGATGAGTGATAAAGATCATGAAAATTTAACAACTAATTTTGATTGTATCTATTGTCAAAATTTTAGTATGAAAATCAAATTCATTTTTGGTTTTTTTTTTTTAATTTATATTGATTACGTTAGTTTTTCTTTTTCTTTTTCTTTTTTGAGGGTATGAAAATCAAATTCATTTTTGGTTTTTTTTTAATTTATATTGATTATGTTAGTTTTCTTTTTCTTTTTCTTTTTTGAGGGGGAAATTGATTATGTTAGTTGTTTACATAATACACATGTTTTAAATTTAAAAAAAAAAAAAATTACATACCAAACACCAAAAAATATTCTCAAGCTTATTTTCGATGTCATTACCAAACACCGGAAAATAAAATAGTTTTCTAGAAAATACTTTTCAAAAAATGAACTATTTTTCAGAAAACATTAATACTAAAACAAACAAAGTATAGAAGAGAAAAGAATGTGCTATGAGTTTACCAACAAATGTGATGAAGTTGTTATTAGAGTTATTGTACTAAAAAGAGAAGAAAATTAATAAGTACTTTCAGAGAATAGAGATGATGGGCCGTACTATGAATTTAATTAGTGGATTTTACTATTATATGAGAGGAAAAAGAACAATGCCATTGTATTCTAATGGTGGCTTTAGAAATTTTTTTTAGTGGTATCACTAAAAAACTTGAATTATACAAAATCTAATAAAAAAAATAACTTGAATATATTGACAATGCAAAAAAGAAGAAGAAGAAGCAATTACATAAAGTTTTACAATTATTTTCTATGAGGATTCATATTTTAAAATTATTGCATAATAATTTCATTATCAATATTATCAACTACATTTTTTTCAATATACACAACAAAACATTAATTCAATAATTGATTTCCCATTTAATTGCGCAATTCATTCTTTATATATTTTGTAGGGACACGATTTATTTAACGGCCCAAGAATGACGTTGGACTCGTATGCAAAGGGCCCCAACAATATGATTTGTAGAGAGTGGGCTTGAAAGGCATGACCTTGGGCACAGGTGGACGGTTTAATCGTGGCGTCTATGGAAGTTCTTATATGGGCGGGCTTGGCTTGACTAGCTAAGCCCTCCATTAGTACGGGTTGTAGGACTTAAGTCCTTGGACGCTGGCCGAGGAGCCTTATATCCTTCCCTTTCTCCCCTTTACCGGGGGAGGGAGTCCCCTTTCTTCTTCTGGGGGGTTTTTCCTTTTATACTAATGTTTGTTTCCCCCTTTAGAGTCCACGTGTAAGTTTCACTTTTCTGGGGTGCAGACCTGTCCTATCAACCCATACCTAGAGTGGTTTTGGGTCATTGGAAAGGTTAAAGGGTATGGTTTAGAGTATGGACTTGTCAGATACAGGGTTTTGTATTATGATGTTGACAGCTTTTTCCCTTGCCCTGCCCCTACACTCAGTTTTCCCCTTTCTTCAGGCATTTCGTGAGGTGCCGAGCATGAGGTCGTCCTCGGCAATGGCTCTTCTCGGCTTGGGCCCTGGGCCCTAATGCAGAGTGGGCCTGGCCTGCGA